>NW_007260520.1:33266-33878 GCF_000164805.1 Carlito syrichta | reverse complement strand
AAAAAAAAAAAAAAAAAAAAGAACCCGGTGCCCTTATTGGAGGTGGGGGTAAGGGCCGAGATGCGCCTGGGGCCCCAAGGGCTGCAGTCTAAGGGTCGGGGATGGAGATTTAACCCAAGGGCATGGGTAGCACAGGGCGATGACGATCCAGACTGAAGGTGGGCAGGCCAGGCCAACGAAAAGTCAGGGGAGTGGAGTGAGCCTAAGGCCTGGGTCTCTCTGGGCTGCCAGGCCAGTATGAGCTCTCTGCACCCAGGCTGAGGGTGATGGTGGCTCTGTCTTGCAGCCCTTGGTGCATGGCTCAGGGGGAGCCCATGCTGGCGTCTGATGGGTGTCACTGCTGCCTAGTTTTAAGACAATTGCCTCATTTAAAAAAATGAGGAAGCCGGGCTCTGTGGCTCAGCCTGTAATCCCGCGCCTTTGGGAGGCTGAGGTGAGTGGATTGCCTGAGCCCGCGGGTTCGAGACCGCCTGGGCAGGAGAGACCTCATCTCTACAATAAAATTTTTAAAAAATTAGCCGGGCATGGTAACACACGCCTGTAATTCCAGCTACTCGGAAGGCTGAGGCGGAAGAATCACTGGAGCCCAGCAGGTCGAGGCTGCAGTGGCCG
>NW_007260520.1:28941-33246 GCF_000164805.1 Carlito syrichta | reverse complement strand
GCGCGCGCTCCTCTCCCCTCCCCCAGGCGTCCTGGAACATGGGCATGCTGCAGAGCGAGGACCTCGTGAAGTCTGTCCAGGCCACCATGCAGAAGCAGGAGCTGAAGAGCGTCACCTTCTCCAAGCTCTGAGAGCCTTGGTGTCCCCAGGCCCCGGGTCTGGCCGCCTCCGCCTGTCCCTGCTTCCTCCGCTGGGAGGGAGGATGCCGAAGACGGTCTCAGTGCCCTCTCACCCCATCTCCTGGTTTCTAACCTGATGACAGGACCCTATCTCATGAATAAAGCAGCTGAAGAACTCTACGCCCTTTTTGGGGGTGGGGGGAAGGGCCGAGACTCCCCTGAGGCCACAAGGGCTGCAATCAAAGATCGGGGATGGGGACTTGACCAAGGGCTGGGGGCCACGCTGATGATGATGGTCCAGAACGTCAGGGGCGTTGGAGAGAGATTAAGGCTTGGGTCTCAGGGCTGCCAGGCCAGCCTGAGCACTCCACTCCCAGGTTGAGGGTGATTTGGGCCCTGTCTGGCACCGCTCTCTGCACAGCTCAGTGGGAGCGGTGCTGGCATCTGGCTGGAGTTTCATTGCTGCTCAGTCATGAGCCAATCACCTCATTTATTTTTGGGTTTTTTTGGTGGCTGTTGTTTTGTTTTGAGTCATAGGCTCACTCTGTCACCCAGGCTGGAGTGCAATGGCATGCTCACGACCACCACAGCCTCAGCCTGCTGGGCTCAGGTGATCCTTCCACCTCAGCCTTCCAAGTAGCTGGAACTACAGGCAAGCACCACCACAGGCTAATTTTTAAAATTTTATTGCAGAGACAGTCTCCCCACATTGTCCAAGCTGGCCTCGAACCTCTGGGCTCAGGGAATCCTCTTGCCTCTCGCTTCAGCCTCCCAAAGTACTGGGATTACAGGCGTGAGCCACCCAGTCCGACTACCTCATTATTTGAACAGGTCCTTCCCACCTCTTGGATTTATGTTTGGAACAAGTGTAAGACACCAAGCATTAATTTAGTGCCTTCTATATAACAAATCCGGTGCTGGGCATTTATTAACTTAGTGATTTCCCTCAAGAACTCTATGAGGTCCTCGATATATTATTGTCCCCATTTTGCAGATCAGCAAAGTGAAGGTAAGACTGACCCAAGGGCACACAGCCAGGAGAAGGGGCAGAGGCAGGATTTGAACCCAGAACCTCTGAGTGTTGCCACTAGTTCTCTGAGCCACTGCATACAATACACATACAATGTGCATGTAAGACACGAGCAGGTCCTTTCACTGACTGGAAGAGTCAGGAACAGCCAGTCCCTCCCTGCTTTCTCCTGCTCCAGCAGCCCACCTGTGCTCGGGCACTCCTGCAGCCCTACCCTGCCCTGCCCAGCCCATCCCGACTGGTCGCATCCTCCAACTGCCAACAAAGCTCCTGGCAGGGTTTTGTTTTGTTTTTTTGTTTGTTTGTTTGTTTTTTTTTGAGTTGGAGTCTCACTCTGTCACCCAGGCTGGGGTGCAGTGGCATGCTGCTCACTGCCACTGCAGCCTTGACCTGTTGGGTTCAGGTGTTCCTTCACCTCAGTCTTCCTAGTAGCTGGAACTACAGGTGTGCGCCACCACACCCAGCTACTTTTTTGATTTATTGTAAAGATGATGTCTCACCGAGTTGCCTAGGCTGGTCTTGAACCTCTGGGCTTAGGTAACCTCTCACCTCGGCCTCACAAAGTGCTGGGATTATAGACATGAGCTACCACACTCGGCCGAATTGCCTCATTTTTAAAAACAGAGCCTTCCAACTTCCTGGACTTATGTTTGGAACAAGTACAAGCATTAATTTAGTGCCTTCTCTACAACAAGTCCTGTGCTGGGCATTTGTTAACTTAGTGATTACCTTCAAGGACTCTGTGGGGTCCGTGATGGTATTAGTATCCCCATTTTGCAGATGGGCAAATTGAGAGCAAGACACTGACCCAAGATTACACAGCCAGGAAGTAGCAGAGGCAGGATTTGAACCCAGAACCTCTGGGTGCTACCACTAGTGCTCTGAGCCACTGCATACACTACACGTACAAGACAATGTGCATGTTAAACATGAACAGGTCCTTTCACAGCTGCTGGGAGAGCCAGGAACAAGCAGTCCTCCCTGCTTTCTCCTGCTTCCGCTGCCCACCTGTGCTGGGACATTCCTCCAGCCCTGCCCTGCCCCACCCAGCCCACCCCTCCTTGACTCACCCTCTGCCAACAAAGGCCCGGGCAGGGTTTTATGGACTCTGATAAGGCCCTGGAGGGTCGAAGTTCACCAGCACTTCCTCTTTGCAGGAAGGCTCAGGGGAGGGGACCCATGTGATGTGGGTCCTAGCTGTCATGGGAAGGCTGGTGGGGAAAGGGCAGCTAGGGTGTACTCTAGGAGAACCTGAGAGCCTCGGAGGCCAGAAGAGGACCCGTGGATCCTCCCCTGCCAGCCACTCCCTCGCCCTTGGGTTTAAGAGCCACCCACGCTCTGCCAGCGACCTCCGCTTCCCACTCCTGCAGCTCTGATCCCGGGACGAGCCACCAACCCAACCTTTTGAGATGGCCTATGTCCCCGCGCCAGGCTACCAGCCCACCTACAACCCGGTGAGATACCGGCCCAGATCCCTACCCCTGGCCCTGGCTTTGCTCTGTCCTGATCCCCCACACCCGGAGTGGGGTCCTTGGGGGCCCCACCTGACCCTTGGTTCTGAGTGACCCAGGGCTGACCCCGAGCCTCAATTTACTCCCATCTGACGTTTGGGCTGTCTGTGGCCACACCTGACTCTCGCTCTTTGTGTCCTCTCCTCTGCCTGAGGGACTGGGGGGCTTTTCCGGGAGGGGCGGAGGCTGCCACAGGCAGATGGTCCGAGGCCCCTCACAAACCACTTCTGCAGACGCTGCCCTACTACAAACCCATCCCGGGTGGGCTCAGCGTGGGCATGTCCATCTACATCCAAGGAGTGGCTAGCGAGCACATGAAGAGGTGAGACCCCGGCTGGGTTGGAATGGTAGAGGTTGCAGGGGGCGGGGGCTCTGGGCTCAGCGGGAGGGGGCCTGCCGTCCTTCCTCCTCCCTGGTGGATTGGCCCTCTCTGCCATTTAGCCAATGGCCAGAGACCAGCCTGGATCAGATCAGGAGAGGAGACTTGGGGTCAGGAAGGGCCCACCGTGTGGGGTGGCCCCGGTGTTGGACATTGGACTGGAACTGATGGGTGTGATTGCAGATAACCGGTTCAGAACTGGGCCCTGAGTTCTGGTCCCAGCTCTGCCACACACTGGCTCTGTGGCTCAGAAAGCTACTGTCTCTCTCTGTGCTTTCCTTTCCTGTCTGTGAAATGGGATTGTTGTGAGGATTCAGCATGAAAAACAGTGAGAATTGCAAAATAATTGCTGTAATTTTTTTTGAGGTGGGGACTTACTCTGTCACCTAGGCTGGAGTGCAGTGGCACAATCACAGCTACCACATCCTTGACCTGCTGTGCTCAGGCGACCCTTTCTTCAGCCTTCCAAGTAGCTAGAACAGCAGATGCACACCACCTGGCTAATTTTTTTTGATGTATCGCAGAGACAAGATCTCGCCTTGTTGCCCAGGTTCATCTCAAACTCTTGGGCTCAAGCGATCCTCCCGCCTTTGCCTCCCAAAGTGCTGGGGTGTCAGATATGAGCTACCTTATCCGGCCTTGTAATAAGTCTTGAAGTCTTTGCTTAATTTTTTGTATTATTTTGGTTCTAATCCAGTATGACGGGTATTGAAGTCTCAGCTTTCTCCTGGGTCTTACCATGGTGATAACAATTGAACTGACCTCATAGGTTTTTGTTTCTTTATTGACTGTCCATTCTGTGCCTTAGCACTGGATGTAGAGTAATGAACGGACAGAGACCCCCGCCCTTGTGGAGCTGACATCCTTGTAGGAGAGAAAGATACAAAATCAATCAGTCAAATATGACACATGTCCAATGCTGCTAAGTGCTGTGGAGAAAACGAGGGAAGGGGATGGGGTGTTTATGTGGGGACAGGGGTGGCGTTGCCCCTTTAAATAGGGTGGCCAGAGAAGGCCTCCCTGGGAGGGGAACATTTCACCTAGGACCTAAAGGAGGCGAGGGAGATTCCTTGGGGAGAGCTGAGGGGCAGAGAGCAGGGATTCCCAAGAGCAGTTGGAATCCCTCCCAAGGTGAGGACAGGGCCTGGCCCACGACCGACGTGGAACAGTCATGATTAAAACTGGAGAGAAGCTGGGCTTAGTGGCTCAGCCTGTAATCCCACGCCTTGGGAGGCTGAGGTGGGTGAATTGCCTGAGCCCGCGGGT
>NW_007260520.1:24895-28599 GCF_000164805.1 Carlito syrichta | reverse complement strand
GCAGGTCGAGGCTGCTGCGGTGGCCGGGAGCGGCCTCTGAACGCCAGTCTGGGCGACAGAGTGAGACTCCAACTCAAAAAAAAAACAAAAACAAAAAACAAACTGGAGAGAAGCTGGGAGAGGTCTCAGGGGGAAAGGCGGTGAGCAAAGGGGCGGTGTCAGATTCACCCCAGCTCAGGGCCGCAGCCTCCCCTCCTCGCTGGGGTTGGCAGTGCCAGGGTTGCCCCTCAGAGAAGGGGCACCCTGGGGCATCTGGGCGAGTGGGAGAGGACTTCTCGGGAAACGGACCTTCGCGTGCCACCAGGTTCTTCGTGAACTTCGTGGTGGGACAGGACCCAGGGTCAGACATCGCCTTGCACTTCAACCCCCGCTTCGACGGCTGGGACAAGGTGGTCCTCAACACGCTGCAGGGCGGCAAGTGGGGCAGCGAGGAGAAGAAGCGGAGCATGCCCTTCCGCAAGGGTGCCGCCTTCGAGCTGGTGTTCATGGTGCTGGCAGAGCACTACAAGGTGGGCGCCCGGGGCCTCCCTGGCTCCCTGCTTCCCTCTCTTCTTCCTTCCTCCCTCCCTCCTTCTCGCCTCCTTTCCTTTTTCTCTTCTTTTCCTTCCTGCCTGTTTTTAGAAATTCCTCTTCCATCTCCCTTTCTGTTCATCTCTGCCCTCCACACTGTGAGCCTTTTTCTGTGTTTCCCGTGTCTCATCTCGTCCCTTAGGGTTCTTGTAAAATGTACGCTTTGACGAAAGTAGAGCCCCCTGTGTCTCCTGCACCTGCCAGCGGTTGTCACCCCCAGGTCCCTCTACCACCCCCTCGCCCTCCCGTATTATTTGACGGCAAATCCCAGTCATCACATACTTCACCCATATATATTTCCATCTTAAAAACACGGCCAGGCTGGACACGGTGGCTCACACCTATAATCCCAGGACTTTGGGAGGCCGAGGTGAGAGGATTGCCTGAGCTCACGGGTTCGAGACCAGCGTGGGCAAGTTGGTGAGATCTCATCTCTACAATAAATACAAAAATTAGCTGGGCGTGGTGGCGCATGCCTGTAGTTGCAGCTACTTGGAGGCTGACGTGGAAGGATCACTTGAACCCAGCAGGTTGAGGCTGCAGTGGCTGTGAGTGTGCCACTGCACTCCAGTCTGGGCAACAGAGTGAGACTCCAACTCAACTCCCCCCCCCAAAGAAAAACACATGACCACAGTGCCATGGCCACACCTGAAAATGAGCGGTGCTTCCTTAGGGCCTTGCCATGTCCTGTCCCATTCCATTTATCTCCTGAGTGCTGCAGTGTTGGTCTTTTTCCACTGTGTGTTGGAATTGGGGTCTCTACAAGGCCCCATGTGGTGATGAGTAAGCAAGTCATTTCCGATGTTTTGTTTTTGTTTTGAGTTGGAGTCTCACTCCGTCACCCAGACTGGAGTGCAGTGGCCGCTCCCGGCCACCGCAGCCTCGACCTGCTGGGCTCCGGCGATCCTTCCGCCTCAGCCTTCCAAGTACCTGGAACTACAGGCGCGCGCTACCACGCCCAGCTAATTTTTTGACTTATTGTAGAGATGAGGTCTCGCCAAGTTGCCCAAGCGGGTCTCGAACCTGCGGGCTCAGGTAATCCACTCACCTCAGTCTCCCAAGGCATGGGTTTACAGGCTGAGCCACCGAACCTGGCCATTTCTGATGTTTTATGGAAGTTTGGCCACGTCGAGATGTGCATGCCTCATGGACACAGCTGGTTGGCTTTTCATAGCGAGAATATACCCGTGTTTCCAGCACCATCCAGCCCCAAAGCCCCTTGGCCCACTCAGTTCCCTCCTGACCTCTCTTGGCTTTCTATTTCTACACTTTTTTTTTGAGTCGGAGTTTCACTGTTGCCCAGGCTGGAGTGCAGTGACACGCTCACGGCCACTGTAGCCTCGACCTGATGGGCTCAGGTGAGCTTTCCGCCTCAGCTTTCCAAGTGGCCGGAACTACGAGGTGTCTGCCACCACCACATCTGGCTATTTTTTATTTATTTCTTAGAGGAGAGATATCGCCAAGTTGCCCAGGCTAGTCTTGAACCCGTGGGCTCAGGCAATCCTCTCACCTCCACCTCCCAAAGTGCTGGGATTACAGGCATGAGCCGCCATGCCTGGCAATGAACTGAATTTTAACTCCAGCTTGACCTCTGAACTGTGGACTGGGAAGGTCCTTGACTCTGAGGCTGTCCCAGCTCACTCCCAAGACTTTTGACCTCAAGTGAAGAAAACCCCTATTTCTCCCTTCCCAAAGTCACACATGCTAACTGCTTCTCCCTGCCCTCCAGGTGGTGGTCAATGGAAGTCCCTTCTACGAGTATGGGCACCGGCTGCCTCTGCAGATGGTCACCCACCTGCAGGTGGATGGGGACCTAGAGCTCCAGTCAATCAACTTTATTGGGGGCCAGTCCCCCACACCCCAGGTGTGTGCCGTCCCTTCCCTTAACTGTGTTCTTCCCTTCGTAATTTAGTACCACGTTTTTTTCTTTCCCAAGCAACTGTTCTGTGGTAGTCTCTCTGCTGAGTGGTGCCAGGGACCTAGGGGTGACTAAGACAGTCCACTGGGAGGACAGACCCATCCCAGACAGTGCTGGCTGCGAGTGGTCAGGGCCATGTGTGAGGTACAGGTGAAGAGGTTGGGCCCTGGCCTAGGCACGGCTAGAGACACAGGGGTGACTAAGACAGCCCTGGGCCCGGGCCTCACAGGGCTCACGGATATGGCCTCTGACAGTGACAACCTAGAAATGGTCTAGGCCGGGAGGAGAGAGACACAGCAGGTTTGGAGAGTCTAGAGGAAGGGCCTGACCTAGTCATGGGGTCTGGAGGGCTTCCTGGAAGAGGAGTGCGTAAGCTGAGTCAGGAAGTGATGATAAGGAGGAGGAAGAGCACATGAAGAGTGAACAAATTCATGAAGGTTGCTGAACACCGTTAGTCACCTGGGAAATGCATTTTTTTTTTTTTAAGTTGGAGTCTCACTCTGTCACCCAGACTGGAGTGCAGTGGCCGCTCCGGGCCACCGTAGCCTCGACCTGCTGGGCTCCGGCGATCCTTCTGCCTCAGCCTTCCAAGTAGCTGGAACTACAGGCGCGTGCTACCACACCCGGCTAATTTTTGATTTATTGTAGAGATGAGGTCTCGCCAAGTTGCCCAGGCAGGTCTCGAACCTTCAGGCTCAGGAAATCCACTCACCTCGGCCTCCCAAAGCACGAGATTACAGGCCGAGCCACCAAGCCCAGCCAGAAATGCACTTTTAAACCGCAATGAGCCCCCGCTGAACACCCACCAGAAGAACCTAACAAAATAGGGATGCAACACCAGCTGCTGATGGACACGTGGGTCAGCTGACCCTCCCGGGCACAGCCAGGGGGCATTGGTACATGCTTCTTGGAAGGTGGCAGGGCAGCATCTGTAAAGGTTGAACGAATGTGCCCAATGGCCTAGAAACCCCGTTCCCGGGCATACTCCCGGCAGCACCATTTATAAAAGCCCCAGACTCCAGATCCCACCGTATTCTTCAGCGGGCCAGGGAGTCAGTACCCGTGTTCATCATCCAAAGGCGAGGATGAGCAAGTTACAGCCACACACAACAGGAGCGCTGACTCCCAGAATCAGCTGTGGAGACAAAAAAGCAAGTTTGCTAGCCGGGCTCGGTGGCTCAGCCTGTAATCCTGCGCCTTTGGGAGGCTGAGGTGA
>NW_007260520.1:18980-24659 GCF_000164805.1 Carlito syrichta | reverse complement strand
CCAACTCAAAAAAAAAAAAAAAAAAGTAAGTCTGCAGCCCCACAAGAAGAAAAGCACAATCCATTGCTCAGGAACCTAGAGTTATGCGACAAAGCCACAAGGAAAGGGACTTTCCGTCAGCCTCAGTTTACGTGGTGTTACCCAGGAGGAGGTCAAGGGACAGAGAAGACCCACAGGCAAGTATCGACAGCAACACATGCTGGTATTGTGACACAGGCACCCATGACTGAGGGCTCCACCCCAAGGGCTTCATGCTGCCCAGCCCTTTTAATTCTCCCCGTGATGGGGTGAGGAACACACTCTTATCATCATCAGCCCCATTCCACAGATTCAAGAACTGAGGCACAGAGAGTTTCAGTAATTTTCCCAAAGTCACGGAGCTGGTGCGTGGCAGAGCCCCACGTGAGATGCAGATGGGGTCAGTACTGTGCCCACTGGTCTGCCGCTGCATGCCCTCATCCACAAGGCAGGCCTGAGGGGTGTGATTCATTTCCGACCGTGCTTCATCCACTCGTTAGAAAGGAAAACAACAGTATGGCTACTTTCAAAGGGCCTTCAGAACAGCTGGCTAGGAATAGAGGTCAAGGTAGAAAGGAGCTAGCTGGAGCGAGGGGAAAGAGGAGACAGAGGGAGGATAAAGGTTAGTGAGGGAGAGGAACGGTGTTCCAGCAGAAGGAACCACCTGTGTGGAGGTGTGGCAGAGACGGTGGGGGGGGATTGGTGAGGGGAGAGGAAGATAAACAGAGACAAAGAGACATAGAGACAGAGAGAAAGAGGTTGATAGATAGACAGAGAGATTGAAGGAGAGACAGAGAGAGAGAGAGATGGAGGAATGAATTGGTGGGGAAGAGGAAGAGAAACAGAGACACAGACACACACACGCACAGAGAGAGAGAGAGAGACTGAGAGAAACAGAGGTTGAGATAATGGGAGGGATGAGAGAGAAACAGAGGCATACACACACAGAGAGAGAGACAGAGACGGAGACACACACAGGCCGAGACACACACAGGCTGAGACACCCTGGGAGCTACTGGAGAGATGAGCTCTCCAGTGCACAGGGCTGGTGGTGAGACAGGCAGGTGTGGTTGGCATGAGGGAAGCACCCTGAGGGCCTGGGAAGAGGAGTGAGGAGCTCTGGCCTCAGGATGTGGCTTCTGGGCTGAGGGGGATTGAGGGCCCCGGACCGCAGGAGGACAGCACAGGGAGGCACAGAGGGCAGAGTGGCCAGAACTGACCAGAAGGTGTGGGCAAGGTACACTGGGCATTGATGATCTCAGCATGGCGCCCCCTCCCTGCTCATCAGCTGTTGGGGTGCCCCCTGTGAACCAGTTCCCCTGCAAGGTAGGGGTGGCCTACCCCAGGGTGGGGACCCCGACACCTTCCAGTCCCAGATGTGGGGTCCCTCCTCAGCTCTTTCTCTCTCTGTCTACAGAGACCCATGACCATCCCGGCTTACCCGGTAAGTGCCAGTGGGTGGTGGTTTCCCTGAGGGGGGGGTCCCACGGCCCCTCTCACCCTGCCTGTCTTCCGCCCTTCCTGCAGGGTCCTGGATACCAACAGCTGAACAGCCTGCCCGTGAGTAGGGGGTGGTGGTGGGAACTGGGGCGGGGAGAAGCAGGAGGGTTGGAGCCCCAGTTGTGCTAACCCAGAACCTATGTGCATGCCTGCACATGCAGGGATGCCCTCAAAATCTGTCTGTTCTTGGAGCATAATGCTGCTGCTTCCTTGCTTTCCAGATCATGGAGGGACCCCCGACCTTCAACCCGGTATGGCATCCTGTGGTGGGCGACGTGAAGGGAGGCAGGGGCAGGTGGAGGGGAAGGTTTCGGCCCCTGGGAAAGTGGGCTGGGGTGTTTGGGGTGGCAGCTGAGGAGGGTGGAGTTGGTGATCCGGGTCAGGGAGGGGACAGGGTTGGGGACGTGTCCCTGGAGGAATGGGGCCTCTTCTGAGAGGGCATGGGACCCTGTGTTCTCCCGACAGCCTGTGCCATACACAGGCAGATTGCCAGGGGGACTCACTGCCCGGAAAACCATCATTATCAAGGGCTACGTGCCCCCCACCGGCAAGAGGTACGGAGCCCAGATGGGTGGGGACCCTCCGCCTGCTCCTCCCTCAGACTCAGCTGTCTGGGCCCTCTGTCCCCTCCGCCTGTGGACTCCCATCTGAATCCCCCCTCCCTCTTTGCTTCCAGCTTTGCCATCAACTTCAAGGTGGGGTCCTCGGGGGACATAGCTCTGCATATTAATCCCCGCATGGGTGAGGGCGCCGTGGTCCGGAACAGCTTCCTGGGTGGCTCGTGGGGGTCCGAGGAGAGGAAGCTCCCCAGCAACCCGTTCGGTCCAGGACAGTTCTTTGATGTGAGTCTGGGCTTTCTCCCTGCACCCCCCCCCACTTCCCGCCCAAGTTCAGCCCCAGCCCTGGCCTCACACTCGCCTCTCCCCGCAGCTGTCCATCCGCTGTGGCTTGGATCGCTTCAAGGTGTACGCCAACGGCCAGCACCTCTTTGACTTCTCCCATCGACTCTCTGCCTTCCAGAGGGTGGATGTGGTGGAGATCCAGGGTGATGTCACCTTGTCCTATGTCCAGATCTGATCTCTTCCTGGGACCATCAACTTTATTGGGGGCCAGTCCCCCACACCCCAGGTGTGTGCCGTCCCTTCCCTTAACTGTGTTCTTCCCTTCGTAGATCCCCAGGACTCTCTTCTAAACTCCTAATAAAGCATCCGAGGGGGTCTCATAAGTGTGTCTCTCCCTCACTGCTCCCTCCCTCCTTGGTCCAATGGCTCAGTGTTCTTCGTCTACTCACTTATCTGTCCATCTGTCCTCCCGTCATTATGAATCTGGCCACTCCCCAAGCACTGATTTAGGGCTCATTCACTCTTCACAGCAGCTGCAGGAGGTGGGAACTATCCCATGATCCCTCAGTGACAGACGACAATATGGGCAAAGAAAAATAAAGCAAATTGCCAGTCACACAGCCCATAAGCGGCAGAACTAAGACTCAAATCCAGCTGGTCCAGCTCCCAAGCCTATATTGCCCATCATTCTGTCCATCCATGCTTCAACCTCTCCACTCATCCATCTCAACATCCATCAGCGTTCGGTCCATCTCCCGATCCGTTTGTCCAGTCACACTTTTATCCAACCCTTCCTTTTGTCCATCCTGCGGGAGAGGGAAGAAGGGAAGTTGGATCATTCATTCTGAATGTCTTTGAAGGAAAACTTAATGAAGGGCGTACACCATCAGATATTAACATGTATTAAAAAACCAAAATGGTTAAACAGTGTGATACTAACATGAAAATAGAGAGTCCAGAAACAGACCCCGGAATATCTAAGAATGGGTGTATATCAGATGCCAACTCATGTCAATGATGAAACGATCGGCAAATTTTTCAGTTAACCCTTTGAGAAATATATAAATTCTACATGGATTAAAAAATGAAACCAGGCTGGGCGCAGTGGCTCACACCTATAATCCCAGCACTTTGGAAGGCCAAGGTGAGAGGATTGCCTGAGCCCATGGATTCCAGACCAGTCCAGGCAACTTGGCGAAACCTCATCTCTACAAAAAATCAAGAAAAATTAGCCGAGCATGGTGGCACATGCCTGTAATTCCCAGCTACCTGGAAGGCTGAGGCGGAAGGATTGCCTGAGTCCAGCAGGTCGAGGCTGTGGTAGCTGTGAGTGAGCCTCTTCCCTCCAGCCTGGGCAACAGAATGAGACTCCTACTCAAAAACAACAACAACAACAAAACTGAACACTAGAATATTTATCTCAACTTGGAATTTAAAAGAACTTTACAGGCTGGGTGCAGTGGCTCAAGCTTGTAATCCCAGCACTTTGGGAGGCCAAGGTGAGAGGACTGCTGAGTGCACGGCTTTGAGACCAGCCTGGGCAGCTTGGCAAGACCTCATCTCTACAATAAATCAAAAAATTAGCTGGATGTGGTGGCACACGCCTGTAGTTCCAGCTATGTGGAAAGCTGAGGCAGAAAGATCACCTAAGCCCAGCAGATCGAGGCTGCAGTGACTGTGAGCGTGCCACTGCCCTCTAGCCTGGGGACAGAGTGAGATTGCAACTCAAAAAAAGGAAGAAAAATTATTGACTTAGAGGCTGATTGGTGCATGAGGGAAAAGGCATATAAACGTGTTATGCTTGTGTATATGGGGGTCTTTAGAATGATGACCCAAAGAGATAGGAGAAATTGACTTTTTTTTTTGAGTTCGAGTCTCAATCTGTCAACCAGGCTGGAGTGCAGTGGCATACTCGCGGCCACCGCACCCTCAACCTGCTGGGCTCAGGTGATCCTTCCACTTCGGCCTTCTAAGTAGCTGGAACCACAGGCATGTGCCACCATGCCCGGCTGATTTTTTGTAGAGACTTTATTGTATTGCCACTGCACTCTAGCCTGGGTGACAGAGTGAGACTTTAACTAAGAAAAAACAATGTAATGGACTTTTATGTCAAGCTTAAGAACAGGAAAAACTAAGTTACCAAGAGAGCAGATCTGTGGCTTCCTGGTGCCAGGGGTGTGGTTGGGAGGGTGTGGTGGTGATGTTCTGTCCTTGATTATGGTGGTGACCACATACCTGATGTATTAAAATACATAGAACAGCTGGGCGCAGTGGCTGATGCCTGTAATCCCAGCACTTTGGGAAGTCGAGACAAGAGGATTGCCAGGGATTTGAGACCAGCCTGGGCAACATCCAGGGATCTCATTTCTACAAAATATCAAAATAATTAGCTGGGTGTGGAGATGTGCACCTATAGTTCCAGGTACTTGAAAGGCTGAGGTGTAAGGATTGCCTGAGCCCAAGAGGTCAAGGTTGTGGTGAGCTGATTGTGCCACTGCACTCCAGCCTGGAGGACAGAGTGAGACTCTGACTTAAAAAAACAACAACAAAAAAATTAACAAAAAACCCTTCACCCTTATGTTTTCTTTTGAAATAACACATATACAAAAAGTTATAATGTCTCAATTTTTGGTGACCTCCAACTACCTCATTGTGTTTTCCACAAACAAGCATGGGCTCCTGAATGTCCACAGTCAGAAAACTGGGACATTCACTTAAGGGGTCGCTACCCTCTAATTCCAAGGCCCAACCACTTTAAGCACTGTCCCAAATATGTCTCACTTTACACTGTGGATTTTTAAAGTTGTCCCAGATGGATGTTAACCTTACCAAAAAAAAATTTTTTTTTTTTTGAGTCGGAGTCTCACTCTGTCACCCAGGCTGGAGCACAGTGGCACACTCACTCGACCTGCTGGGATCAGGTGATTCTTCTGCATCAGCCTTTCAGGTAGCTGGAACCACACGTGTGCGCCACCATGTCCAGCAAATTTTTAAAATGTGTTGTAGAGGTGAGGTCTCGAAAAGTTGCCCATGCTGGTCTCGAGCCCGTGGGCTCAGGCAATCCTCTCGTCCCGGCCCCCTAAAGTGCTGGGGTTACAGGCCTAGGCATTGCACCCGGCCTAAATATTTATAAGTACTTGACACACCCAAATAAAAACAAGAAGTAACTCATTCAACGAGGAGCCCTGCAGGACGAGGAGAATCCAGGTTCTCTCGGGCGCCCATGTGCCAGGGGATCCCCCTCACCACCCACCCGCAAGAGCCCAGCAAGGGCCGCCCGGGGCCGCGCCGGGGGCGGAAAACCTGGGGTGCTGACCCG
>NW_007260520.1:17274-18430 GCF_000164805.1 Carlito syrichta | reverse complement strand
GAGGGGGCGGGGCTCACGGACGCGGGGCGCCTCGTGCGCCCTTTCCCGCGGGGGTCTGGGGTCTCCGAGCCCCCAGAAGGCGGGGCCCATTCGCCCTTTCGCGGAGGGCCCCATGTCGGGGGCCTTCAGACCGGGAGGGGACACCCAGCGGGCCCTGAGCCCCTCCCGGCTCCAAAGGCCAGCGGATCGGCCCTAACCACATTTTTTGCAAAAATAAAAAACAGAAAAGCTGCAGACCGGGCGCGTTGGCGCAGCCTGTGATCCCAGCACTTTGGGAGGCCGAGGCGAGAGAACTGCCTGAGCCCGGGGGTTCGAGACCAGCCTGGCAAGTTGGTGACACCTAGTCTCTACAATAAATCCCAGAAACTAGCCGGGCGCGGTGGCCTGCGCGCGTAGCTCCGGCTACTCGGAAGGCGGAGGCGGAAGGATCGCCGGAGCCCGGCGGGTCGAGGCTGCGGTGGCCGGGAGCGGCCACTGCCCTCCAGCCTGGGCGACAGAGGGAGACTCCAGCCCAAAAAAATCCCCAACAAACGGCCTCAAGAGGAGACCCAGGCCCCCCCATCCCGGATCGCGACCTCCCGAGATCTCGGACAGAGGCTGCCCTCAGCGGAGCCAGTTCCAGGCACGCCACGGACTGGCTGTGCGACTCCGAGGCGGGGCCGCGACCCTCCGACCGCAGTTCCCCGGCCGCGAAGGGACACAGACACGGCGCTGGGGCTGACGCTTTATTGGCCGGCTCGGCCCGGGCCCCGCCCCGGCCTCCGCTCAGAAGATCCGCACCGAGTCCAGCTGCAAGTCCCCGCCCACCTCCACCGCGCGCACGCTGGTCAGCGGCAGCCGGTGGCGGAAGTGGTGGTACTCCGCGTCCCCGACCACGGTCTGCGGGCGAGGCGGCGGTCAGCGCTCGGGCCGCGCTGTGCGGTGGCAGCCACCCGCCCCGCAGGCCTCCTCTCCCGCGGGAAGGGGGCTCGTGTTCTCGAGCCTCCCGCCGCGAGGACCAGACGCGCCCTCCGCTGGGCCCAGCAGGGAGGAGCCTTTCCCGCGCCCGCCCCGGGCGTCACGACTGCGGGGTCTGCCCCGCTCGGCAGCGCAGGCGCGAGAGTAGCCGTCGGGGACCGTCTGGGCGCCCCGGCGAGGGCGTGTTCCCGGGCGCCGG
>NW_007260520.1:0-17021 GCF_000164805.1 Carlito syrichta | reverse complement strand
CACGCGGCCTGGCCCTGCTGCCCCGTGGGCGTCGCCCGGGCAGGAGGAGGGAGGGCTCGGCCCCGCCCACCTCCCGGCCCTTGCGCTTTCATCGCCGGACCGTGGCCCACCCTCTGCTTCAGGGACCGGGGGCTCGGCGTCCACCCCCACCCCCACCCCCGGGGCAGAGAGGCACCTTGTAGCCGTCGTCGGTGACGATGATGAGCACCTCGAAGGGCTGCCCGCGTTGGAAAGGGAGGCCCCCGCCGCGCTCCTCTCGGCCCCAGGCGCCGCGCTCAAGGCTGTTGAAGACCACCTCGTTGGTGTCCAGTCTGGGGTTGAAGTGCAGCGCGGTGTCGGCGTTCTGCCCCTCATTGCACAGCAGGTTAACGTGGAACCTGCGGGGAAGGAGGGTGGCCTCAGGGTTCGGGACCCCCGGACCACGGGGGGGGCAGTGGGCCAGGACTCCCCCTTTCCAGAGCACCCTCAGGTGGCAGGGCCAAAGAATCACACGCCGCAGGAGGGGTGTGGACTAAGGCCGGGAGCCCAGGCTCCCGAGGCTTCCACCGTTTCCTGGGCCTGAGCAGACACACCCAGAACAAGGTCACCGTGGGTGGAGCAAAGGTGCCCTCAATTCCAAAGAGCCTGGGAGCTGCCAGGAGTCCTGGGGCTGATGGCCAGGGTGTTCCTGAGCCCAGAAAGTCCCCAGGTTCTGGTACAATACCAGGGACCCTGATATCTCCAGAATATCCCAGAATCCCCGAAGTTCCCTCACACAGATCTGATAGGCAAGGCCCTCCAGTGTCAGGGTACTTCCGGGACTCAGGCATATGTCTAGAGTTTCTGGGACTCATACATGGACGTCATGGACCTATATCTGGGAACCCTGAGATGGCTCTGAACCCCAAATTCTTACAGAGACTTGGAGACTGCAGTCACACAGGCCTGGGGCAAGGAAGTGAATACATCCAATTTCAGAAGGTCAGAATGGGATTACGAGACTCTGGTGGCAGAGATGGCCAGGTCCCCAATCTCTGGATTGCAGTATTTAGGAGGAGCTGAGCATGGAGACCTCCCACCCCTCTTCCCCTGGGGTCTCACCTGCCAGCCTTGTCAGGGACATGACCGCGAATCCTGAGCACGGTACCAGGGCGAATGCCCTCAGACAGCAAAGTCTTGTGGGGAGGAGTCTGCAAGAGTGGGGATGGGGGTATTGCGACCCAGGGAGACAGAGGGAGAGGCAAGACATGGGGACCCTACAGAGGAACAGACCAGGGCCCGGACTGGCAGAAAACAGTGGAGAGAAAAGTTTCACGGAGAGATGACATGGAGAAAGAGACAGAGATAGGGAAAGAGATGGAGACAGCAACAAAACCAGGAAGCCACCAAGAGGGAGATGAGGTGGGCCACCCACACGCCACAGCCAGGACAAGTCACAGCAAACCCACTGCCCACTTTCTCAGCAAGCCCCAGGCCCTCCCCACGTGCCTGGTCTTGGGCCCCTGAAACACTCACAGTCATGGCTGGTCAGGGACACGAACAGTGGTGGTGGGAGGACAGCTGGGGACCTTAAGTAAAGCAGACGGTAGGGCGGGTTCGGATGACTCACCCTTTCCCACCCACCACCTGGCACAGACCCTGGCCCTGGGGCAAGACTGGCAAGGCTGGGGCGGTTGGCTCCCTCCAATTACTGAGGGCCCCAGGCCCTGGCCCTCTTCCAGCTGCTGACTCCAGGGACAAGTCATCCTCATCATGTCCCCAGAAGGGGCTCCTTGTGGCCTGGTCGAGGAAAGGCTCCTGGGCTCACTTTCTGCTGAAACACGTGGGGTCCTGAGAACAGACAAACTGGACGGGAAACCCAGACCCTCCTCTCAGCTAAAACCTCCTGCCTGGGGCTGAGGACGTCTCCCAGAAATTCCAGATGATGCCTCGGGAATGAAAAGTAACCACAGTGGCAGTGTAACCACAGAGAGGGCCATGCTGCGGGGCTGGGGCCTGGCTCAGTCACCGCTGCCTCCCTGGGGCCCAGAGTGTGGGGCCCGAGTCAGCCCTCAGTAGGGAGACAGTAAGGAAGAGCTGACAATCCCTGCTCCTTCCCTAGGCCCCTGGGTTACTGAGGTCATGCAAGGAATCACTGATTGCTCCCACAAGACCCTGCAGGAGCAACGTGACCACCCCCACTGCCCAGAGGGAGAGCTGCGGTGAGCATGGCAGCAGCTTGCCCAGAGGTGAGACAGGTAGCTAGCACAGGTTAGACATGGATAAATGAATTTCCCATAGGCACGTTTTAGGAAGCATTGAGACATTAAAAAAATTACATCCTAGCTGGGCTCGGTGGCTCAGCCTGTAATCCCGCGCCTTTGGGAGGCTGAGGTGAGTGGATTACCTGAGCCCGTGGGTTTGAGACCTGCCTGGGCAGCGAGACCTCATCTCTACAATAAATCAAAAAATCAGCCGGGCGTGGTAGCGCATGCCTGTAATTCCGGCTACTTGGAAGGCGGAGGCGGAAGGATCGCCGGAGCCCAGCTAGACGAGGCTGTGGTGGCCGGGAGCGGCCACTGCACTCCAGTCTGGGTGACAGTGTGAGACTCCAACTAAAAAAAAAAAAAAAAAAATTACATCTTATTGCAAGCCAAGTTGGCAGCCCACCCCACCCCCTCTGCAAATCAAAGGAAAACCTCTTGGCCGGGCTCGGTGGCTCAGCCTGTAATCCTGCGCTTTGGGAAGCCCAGGTGAGTGAATTGCCTGATCCTGTGAGTTTGAGACAGTCCTGGGCAATTTAGCAAGACCTCGTCTCTACAATAAAATTTTTAAAAATGAACCGGGCGTGGTAGCGCGGGCCTGTAATTCCAGCTACCTGGAAGACGGCGGAAGGATCGCCGGAGCCCAGCAGGTCGAGGCTGTGGTGGTCGGGAGCGTGCCACTGCACTTCTGTCTGGGCGACAGAGTGAGACTCCAACTCGGGGGGAAAAAAAAGAAAAGAAAACCCCTTGGCTGGGAGCGGTGGCTCACACCTATAATCCCAGCACTTTGGAAGGCCGAGGTGAGAGCATTGCCCAAGCCTGGGCAACTTAGCAAGATCTCATCTCTACAATAAATCAAAAAATTAGCCGGGTATGGTGGGGTGTGCCTGTAGTTCCAGCTACTTGGAAGGCTGAGGTGGAAGGATCACCTGAGCCCAGCAGGTTGGGGCTGTGGTGGCCAGGAGCGTGTCACTGCCCTCCTCCAGCCTGGGCGACAGAGTGAGACTCCAACTCAAAAAAAAAAAAGAAAAAGAAAACCCCATCAGATGTAAGAATAGGAGAGCCCAAACTTTCTTTTTCTTTCTTTTTTTTTTGAGTTGGATTCTCACTCTGTCACCCAGACTGGAGTGCAGTGGCCGCTCCCAGCCACCGCAGCCTCGACCTGCTGGGCCCCAGCGATCCTTCTGCCTCAGCCTTCCAAGTAGCCGGAACCACAGGCGCGCGCTACCACACCCGGCTAATTTTTTGATTTATTGTAGAGCTGAGGTCTCGCCAAGTTGCCCAGACGGGTCCCGAGCCCACAGGCTCAGGCAATTCACTCATCTCAGCCTCCCAAAGGCACCAAACTTTCAATTAATGGTTTAGCATAATAGTCACTAAGACTCTTTCCGATTCCCTGTTGAAGGCAGATGGCTTAATACTACACCTTAACTGACCAAAGTCATAGAAAGTGATAGTAAGACCACTTTGTATCTCAAAAACCTGTGAATTGGAAATATCTGGCAGGTCTCCTGGAAAAGACAACGTGGTCAGGACAAGACCATCCCCACCTCTCCGATCCTCGCATCAGGAGTGGAGAGTTGCTGGGTGCAGATTACACCTGTAATCCCAGCACTCTGGGAGGCGGAGACAAGTGGATCACCTGAATTCAGGGATTTGAGACCAGCTTGGGCACCTTGGTGAGATCTCATCTCTACAACAGATTTAAAAAATTAGCTGTGTGTGGTGGTATGCATCTATGGTTCCAGCTACTTGGAAGGCTGAGGCGTAATGATCACCTGAGCCCAGCAGGTTGAAGCTGCGGTGGCCATGAGAGTGAGACTCAAACTCAAACTCAAACAAAAAAAGGTGGAGAGATGTTCATCTCCAGAGTGATTCTTACCTGGGCTCCACCCTCTTTAGCATATCAATCATTGTGAAGGTACATCAGGTCTATGGTAAAAAGCAAAAGGCGTGGTTTCTCCCTCCCATGCCAGTTCTGGCATGTCTCCCTTTCTTTCCTCTCTTTTTTCCCTAATAAACTTTTTCCCACATTGTTTGTGGCACATGTGCATCAATTAGGTACAGGCTGTGCAATGCCGTGCTGACTGTGTCTCTTGGTTTCCTCATCTCTAAATGTATCTCTCTTGGTCATTCTGTCTCTGTGACTCTCGCTCCCACTGTCTCTGTCTCTTTCTCTTTCTTTTTTTTTTTTTTTTTTTGAGTCAGAGTCTCACTCTGTCATCCAGAGGCTGGAGTGCAGTGGCATACTTACAGCCACCACAGCCTTGACCTGCTGGGCTCAGGGATCTTTCTACCTCAGCCTTCCAAGTAACCAGAACTATAGTTGTATGATACCACACCTGGCTAACTTTTTGATTTATTATAGAGATGAGGTCTCACCAAGTTGCCCAGGCTGATCTTGAACCCTTGGGCTTGGGCAATCCTCTCACCTCAGCCTCCCAAAGTGCTGGGATTATAGGAGTGAGCCACCGCATCTGGCCTGTTTCTAACTCTGTCTACCATGTATTCCTGTCCCTTTCTCTCTCTCTTTATTTATGTTTTTATCAAATGACCCTTTATTGAAATATATTTCCTTTGTACTTCTTAACTAGCTGGGCATTCCACTGCACCACCGTTGATGTCATCTATGATGTCATAGCAGTGGTGGCCATCAACACTGCAGCCCACAGACTGGACAGCCCATAGGACTCTTTAATGGTTCCAGAGAGTTCTCTAGCTAAAAATCGGTGTCACATCTGTCAGGCAACGTTGACAATCTCATCTAAAGTGATATTCCCACTGTGTTAAATATTCTTCTGTTTCTTTCTGTCTCTCAGAAAGTTCCTTGAGGGCTTTGATGGTCAGGGCAGAGGCAGAAGGTACCACCTCATTCTGTGCCTGTCTGTTCTGAATGGTTAGTTTCACTGTAATCCTCAGACCCTTCCAGTCACTGGCTGCCTTGGCGATGTCATCACCAACCCTTTTTGGAGACAGACCCAGGGGGCCGATCTTAGGTGTCAGTGCAGATGTGGCACCGACCTTGTCCCCTGGTGCAACTCAGGTACATGACTTTGATGTCCTTGGAGTTGAATTTGGGTAGCATAGCGGAGGCAGCTGGAGTCAGATGAACCCGAATTCAGGATGACTGTGAAAAGTTGCACCTTGGGCCAGGCTTGGAGGCTCAAGCCTATAATCCCAGCACTTTGGGAGGCTGAGGTGAGGGGATTGCCTGAGCCCACAGGTTCGAGAACAGCCTGGGCAACTTGGTGAGACCTCATCTCTACAATAAATCAAAACATTAGCCGAGCATGGTAGCACGCACCTGTAATTCCAGCTACTTGGAAGGCTGAGGTGGAAGGATCACCTGAGCCTAGCAGATTGACGCTGCGGTGGCTGTGAGCATGCCACTGCATTCCAGCCTGGGTGATGGAGTGAGACTCCAACTCAAAAAAAGAAAAGAAAAGAAAGTTGCACCTTGGCCTCCACCAAGCCAAAAACTGAAGAGCCTTCCTTTTCTTTTAAGTTTCTCTTGTTTCTTCTTTCAAACCTGCCACCATCATCCTACCAAGTTTGCTGGATAGGGTGAGATGGGGTCTGGTGCAGGGGATACAGGGATGTCCCAGCACCCATCACCACCCAGATTTTAAAAAAATAGGCAAGGTGGGGACTAGCTCCATTACAACTCCCTGGAGCCCAAGACTCAGGAAGAGGAATCAAGTCGGGGAAGTGTGTTAGGGGCAGCAGGGCCAAAGATGTTTCTGGAAGGCAGGGATGGTGTGGAAGTTGAGCAGAAACCATACCCAGCACCCCACAGCCCTCCTGGACGCTTCCAACCCCACCCCCACTGCCCAATCCTGCCCCATCCACCAGGTGGCAAAGAGGCCTGGCAGATACAGGCAGGGGATGGAAAGTCTCCACCCTCCACAGTCCCAGTGCCCAGCCTGTCTCCCGCCTCTACACACCCCAAAGCACCGAGCTGGGGGTTCAGTTCTGGGGATGAGAGCTCAGAGAAGGATGTGGTAAGCACCTCCATGTTGCAGAGGACAAAGCTGAGACTTAGACAGGGGCAGCCTCTTAACCAGGGCCACACAGTCAGGAAGTGGCCGGGCCCTGGGCTCCAGCTGGGGTCTTGGTGTCTGGACACATCATGGGCACTAATAGGGGACAACTGGGTTTCAGGTTATGATGCCACAACCTGGATCAGGTAACTCCTGTGAAAGAGTGACCCATAATTTGAACGTGAAAGAGACTTTGCTTGTTTTTTGTGTGTGTGTGTGTGAATTGGGGTTTCACTCTGTTGTCCACGCTGGAGTGCAGTGGTATGATCACAGCTCACCTCAGTCTTGACCTCCTGGTCTCAGGTGATCCTCCGACCACAACCTTCCCAGTAGTTGGGGCTGCAGGTGCCTCCCACCACACCCTGGCCAATTTTTAAAATTTATTTTGTGTAGAGACCAGGTCTTGCCCTGGATCCCAGGCTAGTATCTAGCTCCTGGACTCAAGAGCTCCTCCTGCCTCGGCATCTCCAAGTGCGGGGATTATACGTGTAAGCCACCATGCCCGGCCCCTTCATGTTTCTCGAGCCTCACTCTGTATACATGGCTACTCTTTCTCACAGACCCATCTCTCTACTTCTTCCTCACTGTGGCTGGACATGACTCCACATGCAGCTGGCCTGCAAGTCCCAGCCTACCTTTGGTCATTGGCCCAATGTCTGCATTCAATCTGTTATCAGCCTACAGACCTGGTTCTTTCTGGTAACTGAGATCAAGTGAGGCTGCATCTTTGATGGACTCCCCCCAGTCTGGGCTGATCATCTTTCTTATCAGGTGTGAAGTTGTGTTTCTACTTTGCTCAGCTCTAAATAATTCATATGTTTATTTTCCAATAGTCTTGATATGGAGATATGCTTCCCGGTAAATAAAACGTGCAGAGTTTAGAGGAATCGTCCACTGACTTCTGAGAAATGTGGAGTCTTGTGTAACTGTCTCCCGAGTCGAATTTGGGGAATCCATCACTCCCTTCTCCTGTCCCAGAAGCCACACACACATACACACACACGCCCCCCCAAGAAAAATGTCATATATATATATTTTTGAGTCAGCATTTCACTCTGTCGTCAAGGCTGAAGTGTAGTGACATGCTCATGGTCACCGCAATCTCGACCTACTCAACTCAGGTGATCCTTCCACCTCAGCCATCCAAGGAGCTGGAACCACAGGGGCACATCACCATTGCAAAATGGGGGTGACTGCCACCTCCCTCTCTGGGCTCTCATCCCCAGAATTGGGCCCCTAGCTCAGTGCCTTGGGGTGTGTGGAGGCGGGAGAAAGACTGGCAGGTGGGATAGAGAAGGGTGGGGGGTGAGCTCCGAGTCGGTGGCCCTACCCATTTTTTAAATAAAATGTTTTTCATCAAATTTTTGTGATTTGTTGTAGAGACAAGGTCTCACCAAATTGCCCAGGCAGGTCTCAAACCATTGGGCTCAGGCAATCCTCTTTCCTCAGTCTTCCAAAGTGCTGGGATTATAGGCATGAGCCACTGTGTCCAGCCAAATGTCAGATTTTCAAAGGTGTTATTTTCACTGTGGGCATGTGAATTTAAAAAAACAAACCAGTCCTTGAATAATCTTCACTACATACAGGAAATGACCAAAACATCACCAACAGAATGACAGTGGCAGAGACTGAGATTTAACATCCCAAAAGCACAGTGTGTGCAGTTAGTAACTTTTCACCTAAATCATTTTCTGAAAGAGGCCTGAAGTCAGAAAAGTCAATCTGCCTATCCTCTTCATTATTTCCACAGAAGATGAGCCTTGGCAGCTATTAAATGCTCAGGTGCGACCAGGCACGGTGGCTAGTCTGTAATCCCAGCACTTTGGGAGGCCCAGGTGAGAGGATTATCTGAGTTCAGGGGTTCGAGACTAGCCTGGACAACTTGGTGAGACTTCATCTCTACAATAAATCAAAAAATTAGCCAGGCATGGTGGCGTGTGCCTATAGTTCCAGCTACTTGGAAGGCTGAGGTGGAGGGATTGCCTGAGCCCAGCAGGTTGGGGCTGTGGTGGCCATGAGTGTGCTACTGCACTCCAGCCTTGGTGACAGTGAGACTCTGACTCAAAACGACAACAACAAAAATCCTGACATTTTTCTTTGTGTGTGTGTGTATGTGTATGCGTTGTGTGAGTTTCACTCTGTCACTCAGGCTGGAGTGCAGTGGCACACTCACGGCCACCCCAGCATCGACCTGCTGGGCTCCAGGGATCCTTCCATCTCAGCCTTCCAAGTAACTGGAACTACAGGCATGCACTACCACACCCAGCTAATTTTTTTATTTTATTGTAGAAACTAGGTATTGCCAAGGTGCCTGGACTGGTCTCGAACCCTCAGGCTCAGACAATCCATTCACCTCAACCTCCCAAAGTGCTGGGATTACAGGCTGAGCCACCGAGCCCCAGCAATATTTTTCTTTTTAAAAAAAATTTTGACCGAGCATGGAGGCTCACACCTGTAATCCCAGCACTTTGGGAGGCAGAAATGAGAGGATTGCCTGAGCTCAGGCGTTCGAGACCAGCCTGAGCAACATGGTGAGACCTCGTCCTTACAAAAAATCAAAAATTAGCCTGGTATGGTAGTGTATGCCCATGGTTTCAGCTACTTGGAAGGCTGAGGTGGAAGGGTTGCCTGAGGCCAGCAGGTCGAGTCTGCAGTGATCGTGAGCTGTGTGCCATTGCACTCCAGCCTGGGTGACAGAGTGAGACTCCAACTCCAAAAATTTTTGATTCAGCGGAAAGTAGTTTATTTTTCTTTGTTTTTTTTCACAGGGCAAGGCCAGGGTATGATTGGAGGCAGCTGGGCTCTGAAGCTTGAGTCTGGGACATTGGTCCCCTGCCTCAACACCATGGTGGACACAGTCCATTCATCCATGAGCTTCTTCCTTTTCCCCCGGCCACAATCTCTGCTTCTTGGACAGATCTGCCATGAGATGTGGGGGCCCCTGGGGCCCCAACGGCCTTCGACGGTAAGAGACTGGGGCCAGTTGGTCCAGCCAGTGTGACTCCTGGTCCCTGTTGGCCACTGGACCTAAGGGTGCATCCAGCATCTGGGGATAGGGCTTCCAGGAAGCTTCAGGGAAGTTGGCTGTGCCAGTGCAGAGATCAGCACATACAGACACAGTTGCTGCATCTTGTCTGCAGAGTTGAGGGGCAGAGGGGAAGGTTATGTGGTGTTGGACCTGCTGCCTCTTGGGTCTCTACAAATCTGACTTTTTTCTCAAACTTTACATCCATTTGGAATCTTACAGCTCTACTTATAAATATAATAAGTTGAACAATCCAATCACTCCCGGAGGTAAGCCTATTCTCGCATTCAGTTCCATTTATCAACTTAATTAAACATTCTTAAATATTTTAAGCTGCAGGTATAATTGTAGATGTCATTAATTTTCTGTATATTAATTGTCTTATAAAGTCTTCCAAGTCATAAAATGAATCTTATAAATTTCCTTTTTCTTTTTTTTTTGAGACAGTGTCTCGCTTTGTTGCCTAGGCTGGAGTGAAGTGACTCAATCATACCTCAACCTTCTGGGCTCAAGGGGTCCTCCCACCTCAGCCTCCGGGGTAGCAGGGACCACAGGTGCACACCACCGCACCCTGTGTCCCTTAACCGGTGATGTTGGGATGGATTACTTGATTAAGGTGGTGTCTGCCAGGCTCACCATGCAGGTGACCGTTTGTCTTTTTGTCCTTTGTGGTTGGTCAGCATTTGCGGGGAGGGGCTGCTTGGAAACTAAGTATCTCACCCTTCTCCACACCTGGATCATTTCTATCACTTCCTCATTTGCATCACTATGGCCTCACAGGTTCCTGTCTTTTCACTGTACTGCCATCCATGGTTCTCCCTGTCCCAGGTTTAGCCCGTGAGTGACCTTCAAGTTGGCTCTTTCCTCTCATCTCCAAAGTGCTGGAAATACAGGTATGAGCTACTATGCTGGGCCTTTTCTGGCATATTTTATACCTTTCCCTGTTCAAGTCTTAGAATGACTCCTTCTTTCTTTCTTTTTTTTGAATTGGAGTCTCATTGTCACCCAAGCTGGAGCACAGTGGCATGCTCATGGTCACTGTGGCCTCAACCTGCTGGGCTCAGGCAATCCTTCAGCCTCAGCCTTCCAAGTAGCTGGAACTATAAGCATGCACCACCACACTGGGCTAATTTTTTGATTTATTGTAGAGATGAGGTCTCGCCATGTTGCCCAGGCTGGTCTCGAACCCTGGGCTCAGGCAAGGCTCTCACCTCGGCCTCCCAAAGTGTTGGGATTACAGGCGTGAGCCTCTGTGCCCAGCCAGAATGGCTGTTTCTATATGGTCCCTTACTAGAGACAGGTATGGGCCCTAGGAACCAATCTGGGTATAGGTGAGCTCACTGTTACTCAAGTGTATCTGCTCCCAGGCCCTCTCAGCAGACAGACAGAATGTCTATGAGTACATATGTGTGTCTATACATACATACACTTGAATTTATTTCTCTTCATACATAGATAATACTCATTGGTCACAGAAGGAAAAATATCATACAATTTACTCATGAGAGGCACAGAGAGCAGTCAAATTGAGAGACAGAACAGAGCATGGTGGTGGAGGGTGGGGAGTTAGCGTCGAATGGCACAGAGATTCAGTTGAGCAAGGTGAAAAAGGTGAAGGAATGGGTAGTGGCGACAGTTGTGCACAAAAGTGGATGTACTTCATCCCAAGAAGCTGTACATTTAAAAATTGCTAAAATAGACCAAGTGCTGTGGCTCACACCTGTAATCCCAGGACTCTGGGAAGCTGAGGTAAGAGGATTGCCTGAGACCAGGAGTTCAAGACCAGCCCAGGCAACTTGGCAAAACCTCATCTCTACAATAAATCCAAAAATTAGCTGGGCGTGGTAGCGTGCACCTGTAGTTCCAGCAACTTGGAAGCCTGAAGTGGAAGGATTGCCTGAGCCCAGGGTTCAAGACCAGCCTGGGCAACTTGGCAAGATCTTGTCTTTACAACAAATCAAAAAATCATCTGGGCATGGTGGCACGCACCTGTAGTTCCAGCTACTTGGAAGGCTGAGGCAGAAGAATTGCCTGAGCCCAGCAGGTCGAGGCTGCAGTGGCTGTGAGCATGCCATTGCACTCCAGCCTGGATGACAGAATGAGACGCCAAATGAAAAAAAAAAAAAAAAAGCCAGGTGCAGTGGCTCAAGCCTGTAATTCCAGCACTTTGGTAGGCAGAGGTGAGAGGATTGCCCGAGCTCAGGACTTTGAGACCCGCCTGAGCAACATGGCAAGACCTCGTCTCTACAGTAAATAAAAAAATTAGCTGGGTGTGATGGCTCATGCCTGTGGTTCCAGCTACTTGGAAGGCTGAGGTGGAAGGATCAACTGAGCTCAGCAGGTTGAGGTTGCGGTGGCCATGAGTGTGCCACTGCACTACAGCCTGGGTAACAGAGCGAGACTCTGAATTAAAAAAAAGAAAAAATTATACCTGCAGCTTAAAATATCAAGAGAGATAAATTAACAAAATTTATACATGGAATAGCATAGGTTCCCATCATGAGTGATTGGACAGTTCAATTTACTATATTTATAAATAGAGCTGTAAGATCACAAATGAACATAAAAGCTTAATAAAAAGTCAGATGTTTAAATATGTCATTTTCACCACTGGAATGTTAATTTATAAAACCAAAGCAGCTCCAAAATAGCCTCACTGTGAACAAAAAATGACCAAAACATCATCAACAAAATGACAGTGTCAGAGGCTGAGATTTAAGATCCCTATAAGCAGGGTGTGTGTAGTTACTTTTCACCTAAATTATTTTTATTTTTTTAAAGTAAATTAGAGAGAGAGAGAGAGAGAGAGAGAGGATATTCACCTCCCCAAGGCAGGGAAGGGGCCAAAGCCAGGAAACACAGCAACAGCCATAGCTCAAAGATCACATGGCCAAACCAGAGTCTAGTAAGGCAATGACCACAATAGCCTGGCAATGGCCTTCACCTAAATTATTTGCTGAAAGGGACCTAAAGTCAGAAGAGTCAGTGTGCCCTACTCTCTTTGTTATTTTCGCAGAAGATGAGACTTGGCAGCTTTTTTTTTTTTTTTTTTTGGTTGTCAAATGACCCTTTTTGTTTTTTGAGTTGGAGTCTTACTCTGTTGCCCAGGCTGGAGTGCAGTGATATGCTCACAGTCACTGCAACCTCGACCTGCTGGACTCAGGTGATCCTTCCACCTCAGCCTTCCAAGTAGCTGGAACTACAGACGCGTGCCACCACGCCTGGCTAATTTTTTGATTTATTGCAGAGACGAGGTCTCGTCAAGTTGCCCAGGCTAGTGTCGAACCCCTGAACTCAGGTAATCCTCTTGCCTCGGCCTCCCAAAGTGTCGGAAATACTGGCTTGAGCCACCGCGGCTAGCATGTCAAATGATCCTTTATTGAAATTTATTTCCTTTGTGCTTCTTAACTAGCTGGGCATTCCACTGCACCACTGTTGATGTCATCTTTGATGTCATGGGGGTGGCAGCCATCAACGCTGCAGCCCACAGACTGGGCAGTCCCCATGGTCTTGTTCATGGTTCCAGAGAGTTCTCTAGCTAAAGATCAGTGTCACATCTGTCAGGCAATGTTGAAAATCTCATCTAAAGTCATATTCCCACTGTGTTTAATGTTCTGTTTCTTTCCGCCTCTCGGTGGTTCCTTGTTCCTTGTTCCTTGAGGGCTTTAATGATCAGGGCAGAGGCAGAAGTTACCACCTCTATCTGGGCCTGTCTGTTCTGATTGGTCAGTTTCGCTGTAATCCTCAGACCCTTCTAGTCACTGGTTGCCTTGGCGATGTCAGCACCAACCTTTTTTGGAGACAGACCCAGGGAGCCGATCTTATGGGTTAGTGCAGATGTGGTATCGGCCGTACCTCCCCATGCACCTCAGGTATATGACTGTGATCTTGCTGTAGTCAAACTTGGGCAGCATAGTGGAGGCGGCTGGAGTTGGATGAACTCAGATTCAGGACGACTGATGCATCTTGGCCTCTGCTGAGCCAAAAACCAAAACCCTTAGTGGCTATTAAATGCTCAGGTGTGAAAGTGGCTTCTGAGGCAGGAGGAGGGAGTGGTGGATTCAGGGGACCCAGACTCAAACGGGGAGACGGTTACACAAGACTCCCCATCTCTCAAAATGCAATAGACGATTCCTTTAAAATCCGCACATTTTATTTCCTGGGAAGCAGATCTCCATATAAAGACTATTGGGAAATAAACATATGAATAATTTAAAGCTGAGTAAAGGCTTGCGGAAACATGACTTCACACCTGATAAGAAAGATGATCCGCCCAGATGAGGGGGAAGTCCATCGAGCATGCAGCGTCACTCAATCTCAGTTATCAGAAAGGACCAGGTCTGCAGGCTGATAACAGATTGAATGCAGACATTGGGCCAATGGCCAAAGGCAGGTTGGAACTTGCAGGCCGGCTGCGTGTGAAGTCATGTCCAGCCACAGTGAGGAAGAAGTGGAGAGATGGGTCTGTGAGAAACAGTAGCCATGTATACAGAATGAAGGTCAAGAAATGTGAGGGGGCCAGGCGCGGTGGCTCACGCCTGTAATCCCAGCATTTTGAGAGACTGAGGTGGGAGGATCACTTGAGCCCAGAAGTTCAAGACTAGCCTGGGCCACATAGCAAGACCTGGTCTCTGAACAAAATAAAAATAAAAAAATTACCCAGTGTGGTGGCACAGACCTATAGTCCCAGCTACTTGGAATGTTGAGGTGAGAGGATCACCTGAGCCCAGGAGGTCAGGCCGCAGTGAGCTGTGATTGTGCTCCAGCCTGGGTAACAGAGTGAGACCCCAATGCCAAACAAAAAATCCCCAGAAAACCAAGGAAATCACAGAAATAATGTTCAAAAATGACTCAACCTTACACAGGAATTACCTGATCCAGGTTGTGGCATCATAGCCTGAAACCCAGCTGTCCCCTATCAGTGCCCATGATGGGTCCTGACACAAAGACACTGGCTGGAGTCCAGGACTCAGCCACTTTCTGGCTATGTGGCCTTGGTTGAGAGGTTGCCCCTGTCTAAGCCTCAGCTTTGTTCTCTGCAAAATGGTGGTGCTTGCCACCGCGCTCTCTAAGCTGTCACCCCAGAATCGAACCCCTAGCTTGGTGCCTTGGGGTGTGTGAAGGGGGTAGAGAGGCCGGGTGCTGGGACTGTGGGGGTTCTGGGACAGGCTCTGAGTTAGTGGCCCCACCCAGACTTTCCAGACTTATCTGCCAGGCCTCTCTGCCACCTGCTGGGTGGGGCAGGATTGGGCAGTAGGGGTGGGGTGGGAAGCATCCAGGAGGGCTGTGGGTGCTGGGCGTGGCTTCTGCTCAGCTTCAACTCCATCCCTGCCTTCCAGAAACATCTTTGGCCCTGCTGCCCCTTACACACTTCCCCAGTAAGATGTAATTTTTTAAATGTCTGAATGCTTCCTAAAACATGCCTATGGAAAATTCATCTATCCATGTCTAACCTGTGCTAGCTACCCTGTCTCACCTCCGGGCAAGCTGCTGCCATGCTCGCCACAGCTGCCCCTGTGTGCAGTGGGGGTGATCAAGTGCTCCTGCAGGGTCTTGTGGGAGCAATCGGTGATTCCTTGCACGATCTCAGTAGCCCAGGGGTCTAGGGAAGGGACAGGGATTGTCAGCACTTCCTTACTGTCTCCTTACTGAGGGCTGATTTGGGCCCCACACTCCGGGCCCCAGGGAGGCTGCGGTGACTGAGCCAGGCCCCAGCCCCTTTCTGTGTTTATATTGTCACTGTGGTTATTTTTCATTCCCGAGGCATCCTCTGGGATTTCTGGGAGACGTCCTCAGCCCCAGGCAGGAGGTTTCAGCTGAGAGGAGGATCTGGGTCTCCAGCCCAGTTTGGCCTCTCAGGATCCCACATGTCTCAGTAGAAAGTGAGCCCGGGAGCCTTTCCTTGGCCACAAGGAGCCCCTTGTGATGAGGATGACCTGTCCCTGGAGTCAGCAGCTGGAGGAGGGGCCGGGCCCTGGGACCCTCAGTAAGTGGAGGGATTCAGGGCCCAGGACAAGAAATCTGCACCAGCCTTGCCAGCCTTGCCCGAGGGCCAGGGTCTGTGCCAGGTGGTGGGTGGGAAAGGGTGAATCATCCGGGCCCGCCCTACCGTCTGCTTTACTTAAGGTCCCCAGCCGTCCTCCCACCACCACTGTTCGTGTCTCTGTTCAGCCATGACTGTGAGTGTTTCAGGGGCCCAAGACCAGGCACGTGGGGAGGGCCTGGGGCCTGCTGAGAAAGTGGGCAGTGGGTTTGCTGTGACTTGTCCTGGCTGTGGCGTGTGGGTGGCCCACCTCATCTCCCTCTTGATGGCTTCCTGGTTTTGTTGCTGTCTCCATCTCTTTCCCTATCTGTCTTTTTCCATGTCGTCTCTCTGTGAAACTTTTCTCTTCCACTGTTTTCTGCTGTTCCAAGCGCTGGTTGGTTCCTCCTTGGGGTTCCCCATGTCTTGCCTCTCCCTCTGTCTCCTTGGTTCACAACACCCCCACCCCCACCCTTTCAGACTGCTCCCAACAAGACTTTGCTGCCTATGGGCATCCACCCTGGTACCGTGCTCAGGATTCGTGGTCATGTCCCTGACAAGGCTGGCAGGTGAGACCCCAAGCCCCAGCGGAAGAGGGGTGGGAGGTATCCATGCTCAGCTCCCCCTAAGTACTGCAATCGAGATTGGGGACCTGGGCCCTCTCTGCCCACCAGTCTTGTAATCCCAGACTATTCTGACCTTTTGAAATTGGATGTATTCACTTCCTTGCCCCAGGCCTGTGTGACTGTGGTCTCCAAGTATCGGTAAGAATTTGGGGTTCAGAGCCATCTCAGTGTTCCTCGATATAGGCCCATGACTTACATGTGTGAGTCCCAGGAACTCTAGACATATGTCTGAGTCCTGGAGACACCCTGACACTGGGGGGGGGGGGGCCTTGCCTATCAGAAATGTGTGAGGGACCCCCAGGCCTCCAGGGATTTTGGGGTACCCTGGAAATATTGGGCTGCTTGGTATAGTTCCTAGTTCACCAAAATCTGGGGATTCTCTGGTCACAGGAACACCCTGGCCATCAGCCCCAGGACTCCTGGCAGCTCCCAGGCTCTTTGGAATTGAGGTCACCCGTGCCCTACCCATGATGACCTTGGTCCTGGTGTGTCTGCTCAGGGCCCAGGAAACTACAGAAGGCTGAAGAACCCGGATATCCAGCCTTAATCTACACCACTCCTTCTGCAGCGTGTGACTGTTAACCCCTGCCAACTGGGGGTGCTCTGGAAATGGGGAGTCTGGCCCTCGTCTGTGGTCTGGGGGCTCCTGAATCCTGACGTTCCCCTCCCCCCACCCTCCCCCCTGCAGGTTCCACGTTAACCTGCTGTGCAGCGAGGAGCAGGGTGCGGACGCCGCGCTGCACTTCAACCCCAGGCTGGGCACCAACGAGGTGGTCTTAAATAGCAGGGAGCAGGGAGCTTGGGGCCAGGAGGAGCGCGGCGCGGGCTGCCCCTTCCAGAGCGGGAAGCCCTTCGAGGTGCTCCTCATCGTCACCGAAGACGGTTACAAGGTGCCTCACTGCCACGGGTGGACGCCGAGCCCCGGGTCCCCCGAGCAGAGGGTTGGGCGTGGCTCGGCGAGGGAAGGGGTGGGGCCGGGAAAGGGAGAGGGGCTGAAGGCGGGGCCGAGCCCTCCGTCCTCCTGCCCGGGCGACGCCCACGCGGCAGCAGGGCCAGGCCGCGTGCTCAGGAGTCCGGGTCCCGGGG
>NW_007260519.1:111896-139095 GCF_000164805.1 Carlito syrichta | reverse complement strand
AAGCCTCCCCCCCAGGCTCTCCAGAGACCCCACAACACGAGACCTGGCTGGGGCTTCTGGACTCAAGATCCACTGTTGGCCCAAATGAACCTCTTAGGCTGTGACGCTGCCTTCGTTTAACCTTAGGGACGAGAGCGATGGGGGCCTGGACCAGTCTCCCTCCACCCACCACGTGCCTCCAACGCGGGTCGGATCCTCCTCACGGCCCTCCCAGGTCCCAAACACCTGGAGAGCGAGGTGTTTGGAGAGCGTTAGGCGGGTGAGGTCGCCCCTGGGAAAGGACCCCGGAGTCCAAGCCCAGCCCCACCCAGCGCGGAGTGGACCAGCCTGAAACCGGCGGGGATGGGTACAGGATCAGGGCTGTGGGGGAGGCCGGTCCCGGCACAGTCGCGTCATCCGGGTCCATCCCCGCTCCCTCTCCCACCTGCTCAAATACTCATCATCTCCCGTCTTCCGGGTGTCCAGGCGTCCTCTCTACGGACTCCCGGGACCTCCTGGTCAGAGGGCAACAGTGCCTGAAGCGAAAACACGAGGTTCTCTCCGAGATGATTCAGCATTTCCGCAGCAGCAAGATACAAAAAGCCCAGTCAGAGCACGGAAGCCGCCCTCTCACTTCCGGCTACTCTCTGATTGGACAGTTTCCGAATCAGCTTCCACCGATTGGATGATGCCCCAGACCCCACCCTCTGATCTTGAGTGACAGGAGATGAGATCACACGGGTCTAGGGAGGCAAGAAAAGCACGTTTTTGCCTGAAGCATTTTAAGGCTGAGCGGCATCTCTGCACCGGAAGTTGGGGTGAGGAGCAGAATATGGAGGGCCTCGAGGCGCGTGCTGGGATCTCTGGCGTCTGAATGACTCCTGGTCGGCTGGTCTCTGTCCTGCCAGACAACAATCCCAGCATACAAGGCATGCTGGGAACTCTGGCACAGGAATGGCGCCTGGTGGATGAGTCGCTGGTCTGCAGAACTCCATTCCAGTTCGCGCTGGCTACAGGCGGAGGGCGGGACGAGATGGTGCGCCTCTTCCCATCAAAGTCCTGCTGGGTGCTGACTTCCTGCCACGAAGTCACCACGGGGAGTGAGTTTGGAGAGGATCAGGAGGGACATGACTGGATGCGCAGTGAGGGCGCCACAGTGACGTTCCATGCACCTGTTCCAGGCCCACGTTGGACGGGCTTAACCTCCCGCGTCTCTGCACAGCTCAGAATCTTCTACACCGGCACCAGGGTCCATCCAGACCGCTAGCCTCCTCATCCCATGGGCCACCTGCTTCCTAAACCGCTTGGTGACGGGTTGATGTCCCTCGGCCCTCTCCAGCGGGAGTCCAGTCCCGCCGCTTTGGGAGAAATCTCCGTCCAGATCCCACCACAGCTTCATTGCTTTGCCAGGGGTTGCAGGATGTGGCATTCTGGAAACGGCAATATCATTGATGCCTTATTTGTGGAGGTTGATTTTTGTGGCATGAGGCGGAGTAATTATGGGGTCATTCAGAATCTACAAAGAGCAAAGGAAAAATCACTCCCAAGGAAGTGTCAAGTGGACATTTTTTTTTTTGAGTTGGAGTCTCACTCTATTTTCTAGAATAGAGGGCAGTGGCACAATCATGGCCATCGCAGCCTCATTCTGCTGGGCTCCAGGGATCTTTCTGCCTCAGTCTTCCAAGTAGCTGGAACTATGGGCATGCACCCCCATGCCTGGCTATTTTTTGATTTATTGTAGAGAAGAGGTCTCGTCAAGTTGCCCAGGCAGGTCTTGAACCTGTAAGTTCAGGCAATCCTCTCAACTCAGCCTCTCAAAGTGCTGGGATTATAGGCGTGAACCATCGTGCCCAGCCTAGTGGGCCATTTTTACCAACACATTTCGGTGGACATGAAACCAACTTGAAACTGCTGGTGTAGGTCAGGCATCTTACACTTAAAATCATGAGGCTCATTTCATCTGACGCCTGACTGGACAGTGTGTCAGAGACACAGATGGTGACCTGATCCCTCAGGAACAGATGACGATCCAACTTTGGCACTGCGATTTTCAAGATTTGGGGCACTTGGAAGTATTTGAAAGCTATCAGTTCAGCACCTCTGCATTGAATGAAAGGTTTCTCACCCTCAGCAGTGAAGGATCCACCTACCTCCCTGGGGCCGATCTGCAGAATTTTTCTGTCTAGGAATGGAAACCTCTGGGAGCATTTCTGCCTCCAAGAACCCTCCTAAAATTGATGTTCCTGAAATCCCCTGACCTCAGAGACAAGTCTTTTGATTTCTGATGAGTCAGCTTTCATGTTGTTATATGTAATGTGCAAACCTGTGCGTAAATCTACATTAAAAATAAAACGTGGTTCATATCACATGTTCCAATGGATTTTATTTGTGATTCCAAAGTATGCAATACTGTCAACAAACTTAAAAACATAATCATGGAAATGAGACCCTATTATGGTAATTTCTGAATAATTCATCACTACAGGATTTATTACAAGTGAACTCATCAGCACCTTTTTAAAAATAGGGGGGGATGTATGGCATCTATGAGCATGGCAAAATGAAGAATTATAGGAAAACCACAGCAAAATATTTGCTATTTTTCTATTTTAAATAGGACCTGCCAGGGCTGTCTGTGTTGTCAAGGGTATACATCCCTCCTTCATCATTCAGTGGTCTCATTTTACTCTTCCTGTCTTGTCTTTAGTTGAGGGTTTATTTATATATTTTGAGTTGAATTATCACTCTGTTGCCCAGGCTGGAGTGCAGTTGCATACTCACAGCCTCCCCAAAGTCTACCTGCTGGACTCCGGTGATCCTTCCACCTCAGCCTTCCAAGGAACTGAACTACAGGCTCGTGCACTACCACACCCAGCTAATTTTTAATTTATTGTAGTGGTGAGGTTTCACCAAGTTGCCCAGGCGGGTCTTGAACTCATGGACTCAGGCAATCCACTCACATCAGTCTCCCAAGTGGGGGATTGCAAGTTGAGCCACCGAGTCCCACCTATTTTTTTTTTTTAATTGGAGTCTCACTCTGTAACCCAGACCGGAGTGCAGTGTCATGCTCCTGGCCATTGCAGCCTCGAACTGCTGGGCTCCGGCTATCCTTCTGCCTCACCCTTCCAAGTAGCTGGAACTACAGGTGCGTGCTACCACACCCAGCTAATTTTTTAATTTATTGTAGAGATGAGGTCTCACCAAGTTGTTCGGGTGTGTCTCAAACCCACAGGCTTAGGAAATCGCCTCACCTCTCAGCCTCCATAATGCTGGGATTACAAGCTGAGCCACCAAGCCTGGTGCATTGAGGGTTTTTGATTAATCTTGTCCACAGGTCTTGTATTAGGGTGTTGTAACATGAGGGTGAATTTTTTCTTTTTTTGAGTTGGAGTCTCACTCTGCCTCACAGAATGGAGTGCAGTGGCATGCTCCCGGCCACCACAGCCTTGACCTGCTGGGCTCCAGCGATTCTTCCACCTCAGCAGTCCACGAAGCCAGAACTACAGGCGCGTGCTACCAAACCCAGCTAATTTTTTATTTATTGTAGAGACGAGGTCTTGCCAAGTTGCCCAGGTGGGTCTTGAACCCGAGGGCCCAGGTCATCCACTCACCTCAACCTCCCAAAGTGCTGGGATTATGGGCTGAGCCACTGAACCCGGTCAAAGGGGTGCATCTAAAATGGGGATTTGAGGAGACTCTTGCAATCTCTGTTCAGATGCACTGGTATTGGGCAGTTGTTCTCAAATACATTATTTCTTTTGTGTCACTATAATTCTGGTACTGTTTTATTAATACTATGGACACTTAGCAGCTTGTAATTCCAGCACTTTGGGAGACTGAGACAAGAGGATTGCTGGAGCTCAGGTTTCAAGACCAGCCTGGGCAACTTGGTAAGACCTCGTCTCTACAAAAAAATTTTGGGGCATGGTAGCATGTGCCTGTAGTTTCAGCTACTTGGAAGACTGAGGTGGAAGTATCGTCTTCCACATAGAGTATGTGGTGGCTGTGAGCATGCCCCTGCACTCCAGCCTGGATGACAAAGTGAGACTCCAACACCCCCCCCAAAAAATATATGGACACTTGCAATAACAGTCACTTTTAAATATGTCGGTGAATTTAACTCTTCCAACCCCTCCAAGAAGTAGGCCTGCGATCCTCATTTTACAGGTGAGGCAAGTGGATACTTAGGTTGAGTTGCTCCATTAATGTCACAAAAAATTTTTTGACGCATTTCCTCTAAATTTGTTAATGCTTTCCACATATTCTTCTTTGGCTCTCTGACCACATCCCAAAGGTAAATGTCTCATTCTAGATCCATTTTCTACTTGATGATAGAGAAACTGCACAAACAGGTGGGAAAGGGAACTAGCTAATACTTGCCCTTCCCTGTCATCTCCTAACCCAAGCTGGGGTTAGGTTTTCTGAGTGATCTGGACCATTCATAGATCCTGACAAGTCCTCACCTGGAACATTTGTTATGTACAGATAATCCTCAAGTTTGCACCTGAGCTTTCTTTGTCCCAATTAATCCTTTCAGCTTTATCTTACAGGTTGGTGTACTACACTAGCACATCATGAAAATATTGATAAAAATAAAATTGTTGCCTTCCTACCAAAAAGTATCAACATCCTTTTTAAAAAATTTTATAAGATACATGCTCTAAACAAAAGCCAAATCATACAAATCTCCATGAAACGAAAGTCCTGTCTAGCATTCCTTCCCTCCAAACTCATTTTCTTCTTAGAAGGAATGAATTTTAGCGGGTTTTTGTTTATTTTTCTGAATATTCTATAGATGTATAAATATATATAAAGTTTTTATTAAAATAAATTATGCCAAAGTGAATTTTTTTAAAAACTGTGCTCTTTCTCAGGCTATGTATTGTTGACATATATTCCATATCAGTGTCCATGATTCTAACTTACTATTTTAAAGTGTACTCTAAAGGATGGGTGCGTTGTATGCTATTATTCCTTTAACTGTTCAATCCTTGATAGTAATTTCAATTCTTTTTAGTTTCATAATTATAAAAAATGCTGCAGTAAGATCCTTGTACATAATTTTCTACACTAATATCTAATTGCTCAACTTGTCTTGCTTTCCTTTTGTCAATATTTCACATTTTTGACATTTATTTTATGAAAATTATTTTTTGACTTTTAAGAAAATTAGTTTTGTCACTGAATAAGGACACATGATGAAATTGGATTCAGGGTTATCCACCTCTGTGTTCTGGCAGAAAAGCATGAGATTCAGTCAGTATTGCTTTCTCCGTTAGTTTTAACATGTCAGTATATACATAGAAATTGAAATTTAAATATTGGAATTGCTTCTATCCTTTTTGTTCAAAAAGGTTTGAATTTATTCTATTTTTAACAATCCGACTTCAGGGACTGTTGATTAAACATCTGAGAGAATAGAAAAATGCTGTTGTATCTTTTTCTAATCAGCTTAGCTGCCATCTGACATAGATCATAGAAATTAATGGTGGTTCCATAGATGGATATATAGAATAAAAAATTCAAAGTAATCAAGATAATTGTCTACACCTACGATTTTTTTATTTTAAAAATGTGGCATACTTTTCAGGATTAAGTATGCAAATGTTCATTATGCCGGTACCCCTGTTGATAAGGTGCGCACCCCTCCCCTGGCACAATCACACTACTGCCATTTCCACCTCCCACCCGGCAATTTCCCACTACTGACAATTCTTATCTCATAGAATTACAATAATTTTTCAATGTCCACTTAGAGTGAGAACATGTGATACTCAATTCTTTGGTTCTGATATAGATCACTCAGTATTATAGACTCTAAGTCCATCCAAGTTACCCTGACATTGATAATTTTGTCCTTCCTTATGACTGTGTAATATTCTATTGTGTATATATGCCACATTTTTTGTCCAGTCCTCTTTGGATGTCCAACACCGTTGGTTCCATGTTTTTACTGTTGTGAACAATGCTGCAAATAACATGCATGTGCAGGTATTTTTTTCAGTGTTTGAGTTGCTCTGAGTATATTCCCAGTAGTGGAAATGCAGGGTCAAATGGAAGGTCGATTTTTAGACTGTTTAGGAATGGTCAAATTGTTTTCCACAAAGGTTGTACTAGTACACCCCTTTTGATCTTTTGACTCCTGAGAATGCTTGAGCAATTAATTTAGCTTTTGTGGCACAGGCAGCTCAGGTCATTTGGAAAAAGTTGCAAAAGCTGGAAGGGTTTTCAGAAATGAAGTGTTCTCAGCTGCTGGAAGTAGCTCAGATGGCTTATGATAACTGACATGCTGAGAAACAAAAGCAGGCAGTACAGGCAGCTGACAGAGTTGCAAGAAGACAAGCCAAAATCTTGGTAACAGCCCTTTGGGTCCTGGAAGCTGATTCCAAGCCTCCTCATCAAAAGTTTGATAACCAGAAGGGCCAAAAGGGTCAGAAACCAGCGTGCATCCGGTTGGCAAAGAACCAATGTACTTATTGCAAGCAAGTAGAGTATTGGGTCAAAGATTGTTTTCATTGCCTACTACAAGAGGACGCTAAGCCAGTTATGGTTCTACCTTCAGCTGGAGACACTGAAAATAATTCAGACTGAAGGGACCAGGGATCTTTTTCCTTAGGCTCCCAAGAGTCCATGGTAACCACTGCTGTCAAAGGAGGCCACCCAGTTCAACCCTTAGTGGATACTGAGACAGAACATTTGGTCCTAAAGTCACCATTGGGACCTATGTCTAAGAAACAAATTTTAGTACAAGGGGCAACAGGAGTAGTTACTAATTGCAAGTTTACTTCCAGCTGAACTGTTGATTTGGAACAAAAGTGAGTCACCAATTCACTTCTAATAGCTGCAGATTGCCCATTTCTTCTTATGGGTCGAGACTTACTTCAAAAACTAAGATCCACTATTTTGTTTTCACCTGGCAAAACTGAGATGTTCACTCCTATTGCCTATCAAATGTTCTTAACTGTTCTGCTCTCTGAAGAATATCTCTTGGCCTCTTCTAAGTCCCCTGATGAAAATATTTAGTCAAGTTTACTTTTACAGTTGCAACAGGAATTTCCATTCATCTGGGCAGAAGCCAACCCACCAGGATTGGCAAAACATCACCCTCCAGTGGTGGTAAGTCTAATAGCATCAGCTACTCCTGTTCACGTTCTCCAGTACCCTATGAGTATATAGGCCTGGAAAGGAATTCCCCCTCACATAAAAAGACTCTTAGCTGCCAATATTCTGACACTCTGTAAGTCAGTCTGGAACACTCCATTCCTGCCAGCTCAGAAACCAGGAATTTCTGATTATCAACAAGTTCAGGACTTAAGGGAAGTCAATAAGCAGGTAGAAACTATCCATCTAACTGTTCTTAACCCTTATCCTTTGCTCAGTCTGCTTCCTCCTCAACATCAGGTATAACTGTACTGGATTTAAAGGATACTTTTACCGCTATCCCCCATCCCCTGTCATCCAACTCATCTTTGCTTTTGAATGGACAGATCCAGATTCAGGGGACACCAGTCAGTTAACCTGGACATGGCTACCACAAGGCTTGAAGAACTCCCCAAATCTTTTTGGAGAAGCCCTGCAACAGAATTTGTCATGGTTTTGTGCCCAACACCCTGAATGTACTTTACTTCAGTATGTTGATGATCTCTTTCTTGCAACTGCAGACTTGGACACCTGTTTACAAGGTACTAAGTCTCTATTACAGCTCCTCCAAGACCTGAGTTATTGAGAGTCTATGAAAAATGCACAGCTCTGCTCCACCGAAGTCTCCTATCTGGAGTACCAACTGAAATAGGTAAATGAGTTCTAACCTCATTCCGAAAAAGGGCCATTCTTCAAATTCCCATACCAACCACCAAGAAACAGGTATGGGAAATCCTGGGGGTTGCAGGGTATTGTCGGCTTTGGATCCCAGGATTTGCTGAAATTGCCAAACCCTTGTACTCTGCCACAGCAGGGACTGTTGCTGAGGAACAAGCATTCCAGCAGTTAAAAATGACTCTGACCCAAACCCTGGCCCTAGTCCTTCCAGATGTTACCAAGTCTTTCCCCTTGTTCATTCATGAACAAGAAATTGCCAAAGGAGTCTTCACTCAGACCCTAGGGTCATGGAGGAGACCATAGTTTACTTGTGAAAAAGACTGAACCCAGTAGCTTCTGGCTGGCCCTTTTGTCTTCAAGTCATTGCAGCCATGGCCATACTAATAAAGAAGCAGACACGTTGACTTTTGGCCAGAACCTGAATTTGACTGTCCCTCATGATGTTGAAACCACACTTTGGGAAGTCTCTGACCACTGGATGTCAAACACTCACATCACCCAGTATCAAAGCCTCCTACTTGACCAACCCAGACTAACTTTCTCTCCTACTCAGGGCCTCAACCCGACAACTCTCTTGCCTGATGACAATCTGGAAATGCCAGTGCATGACTATGAAGACGTGTAAGACATCTCTCAGGCCAGCCGATCTGAACTGCAAGACACTCCCTTAAGCCAGGCGGATGCTGACCTGTTCATGGATGGTAGCAGACTGGTAATAAAGGGAGTCTGCAAGGTGGTGCAGCAGTAACCGCAGCTCATGGTGTAATCTGGTCACAGGCATTGCCTCAGGGTACCTCTGCTCAAAAAGCTGAGTTAATCTCTTTAACTCAGTCCCTGCACTGAGGAACAGAAAAGTGAATAAATATCTTCACTGACAGCTGGTATCCTTTTTCTACACTCCATGTACATGCCAAAATCTACCAGGAATGAGGTCTTCTTACCGCAGCAGGTAAGACATTAAAAAATAAGGAAGAAATCTCAGCCCTCCTGGAGATTATAATGCTTCCTAAACAGGTGGCCATCATACATCGCAGGGGTCACCAAAAGGCTGACACCCAAAAGCAACTGGGAACCACCTGGTGGACCAGGTGGCTTGTGAAGCAGCAGAGCTCCCAACCAAACCCCTAATTATTTTGCCAACTAAAACTTTTCCAGTTTCTTCTCTCCCACAGCAGCCCAACTATACCCACAGAGAAGAAGAGACAGCAGGCCTGGAAGGAGCTCACATTAAGTCTAATGGCTGGTGGGTTAAGGACTCTAGAATTGTTTTACCTGTGGCCCTTGCAGGTACATTAATTAAACAACTTCAGCCCATCATCAATCTGGGAGGAACCAAAATGGCTGAACTGTTAAATCATTTTATATCATTAATGATTTTAAAAGCCTAACTGAATCAACAGCCATAATGTACCCTGCTTGTGCCTACATTAGACCCAAAGAAGTACCAAAGCCTCCTCCAGGAATCAGGGCATGAGGATTAAGTCCTGGTGAAAAATGGAAAATAGACTTCACCGAAATAAAACCTCCCCAGGCAGGATACACCTATTTACTGGTGTTAGTGGACACTTTTTCTGGATGGGTAGAAGACTTTGCCACAAGAAATGAGACCACACTTATGGTTGCAAACTACTTGTTAAATTAAATCATTCCTAGGTATTGGTTCCCCCTCTCTACTGGCTCTGACAATGATTCTGCCTTTGCCTCATCCACAGTGGAGCTGGTTAGTATGGCCCTAAACATTACCTGGAAATTGCATTGTGCTTACTGACCACAAAACTCTGGAGAGGTAGAACACATAAACTGAACTTTAAAATCTATTTTAACCAAATTAATAGTAGAAACCAGTGAAATATGTAAATCTGTTGCCTCTGGCCCTCTTGTAGGCTCGATGTACCCCATACAAATCTGGGTTTACCCCATATAAAATCATGTTTGGGAGACCACCTTCTCTGTTAGCCCAATTGCAGAATCCCATTCTTGAAGAGTTCACTAATCAATCTCTGTTAAAGTATCTCTAGTTTTACAACAGGTACAGGACATTGTCCACACCAATGTCCATGCTGTTCTGCCGACTCCATCCTCCATCCACACTGTGTCATCCATTCTAGCCTGGGAACTTGGTCTACATCAAGAAGTTCCAAAAGAAAGGACTAACTCCCTCCTGGAATGGACCATACAAAGTCATCCTCACCACCTCAACATCACTCAAGCTTGGTGGAATACCGACCTGGATCCATCCCTCATGAGTTAAGGAAGCCAGAGAAGATGACGTCACTCCAACCTTGTCAGACATCTGGACTGTAAGCAAACGTCCTAATAATTCTCTCAAAATTTCCCTCCAAGTTTGCCATTCTGCTCTGGATAGCCAACCAACTCACAGCTAAACCGTGAGACTCCAACGCTAACTATTCCAGTGGTTATTGTTACTAATTTTCTGGATGCATTGTACTCAAACTTTAGCTCTTGTTTTTGTTATCCCACTTGCACTAGGTTTCAGCGTAGAACTATTTACTCTAACACCTACAGCATGGGAATATTGTGAAAAATTTCTGTTAATACTGTTTTATCTCCTATGCACAGGATGCATTATTGTCCTATTATGTTTACAATAAGTTTAACTTGTCTTCTTTTAACCGGGGAAGCTAGAACCATCCTATACTCTTTCTCCCTAATGTCCTTTGCCACAGGAACTGTGTTAACTACTCAAAACTGAACAGGCCCTTTCAACCCTGCCTGAACTGATCTGGGTTCTACTGACCCAGTCATTCTTAAGGCCCCACTCTGTAATCTTCTCAGCCTCCCTGTTGAATCCCCTTGTGTTCTCATATTGGCCCTTCTCATGAGGGGAGGCATGGCCAATGCCTCTATACCCACCTGTAATGCCACTAACATAGACTTCTACCTGTATCCTGAAAACCCACTGAACTAGCTTGTAATCAAACTGATCACTTCTTTTGCCCACGATGTGTCACCATTGCAACTCACAATGAAGGACACAATGATACCTCCCAAATCACACTTTGGTCTGGTATTAGTCCAGACCCAGATCTAATGCAGGTATATATACATATCCTTAATCCCCTCCATTATTCTTGGGGAACAGGATCTACCTAGGGCATACAGGCTTATATAACTCTCTATGACTTCAGAACCACATTCACCATCCAACAGCAAACACTCACCTACAATGTACTCAGGCAAATAAGGCCACTAGCTTATCTGGGAGATCCTATATTCAGTTTCCATCAGCCTCCTGCTGCCCCATCATGGCAACCACCTAAGTTGACTCCATAAACTCACCCAGGGACACAGTCCCTAAAGTTGCCTTCAAGGTCACATTCTCAGACTGGTCTGCCAACTCAACAACCTCCCAGTCTGTTTCCTATCCTGACCCATATGCACCATTTACCCAATGCTGCATGGCCACAACTAACTTCAGATGGTTGGCTATGCTTACAATCTAAACCTCCTTACTATGTAGGTCTAAGGGTCTGTTCTTCTATTATCAGCAATACTGACAAAAATACCTATGCTCCAAAAAGTGTCCATGTCACCATTGGAAATGCTTCTTGTCTTGTAACCTCAGACTTTAATCTAACAGCATCCTTGTTTTCTACTATTTGTGTCCCATCTCTTATTATAACTGTTACTACATATATGGTCTATGTGACTCCTGCCAATACCTGGTTTACTTGCCTCACAGGACTTGCTACTTGTTACTGCAAAAATGTTAAACAATGAACTAATGTTAGGTATCACTGTTCATATACTCTTTCTGGTATATGCTAACAGCGATCCTGAAGCTGCCTTTTTTTTCAACCCCCCGGTCTTCCAACAGTTCATCGGAAACATGCTGTCCCCCTCTTAGTACCTGCCCTATTCAGGCTAAGCATGACTGGACCAACCACTCTAAGTACTGCTGCATTGGTCCGAGGAAAATTGGGCTTAACTAACCTAGCATATGACATAAATTCTGACCTAAATTTTATGTGATCTGTTATAGACTGACTACATAACCAGGTAGACACCCTGGCAGAAGTGGTCCTCCAAAATCGCAGAGGTCTAGACTTGCTTTTCTTATCTCAAGAAGGACACTGAGCTGTTCTTAGAGAAGCTTGTGGTTTTTATACAAACAAATCAGAAGATAGTTTTAAAAAACACCCTCCAAAATGTCAGAGAAAACATTGACAGCAACAAAGAAACCTAAATGCTAAAAAATCTTGGTTGCATTCACTGTTTGACTGGAACACATGGTTATCTAACCTAATTACAACTCTGGCCAGACCGCTCATATTTCTTTTCCTCAGTCAGCTTATAGGACCTTGTATATTAAACTGGCTTGTCAACTTTGTTAAACAACTAATCAATTCTGTAAAAATCATGTATATTTTTATAACTCCATATCTATGACTGATGAGTCAATAAATTGACTCATGCACAACTAAAAGGGGGGAATGAAATAATCATAAAATAGCTCATAGATATAAAATAGCTAATGAAATAGTTAAAATAACTTGCTTGACATAAGTAACTCCATTTGTTTAAATCCTCTGTCTTAACCGCCTGCCTGACCTATGAATAACCTCTCATTGTATATGTCTGATTGTTGTAATGTTCCCATGACCACAAACCCCCAGCTTTGTGCCTCTGAGTTGATCACGCTGACCATTCTTGCTGACCGTTTGCAAAATCCCCTAGCCACAAGCTCCATGCAATTGCATTTTTTGTTAGCTAAAACCAGATGCTGCACCAAGAAATAGTTAAAAAAGTATTCTTTGAAAAATTCCCCTATCACATTCTTATAATTTGTTACTATATTTTGTTCCCCTTTGTTTTTAGTTCCTCCTTCCGTCACCCTCATGCTATGTAGCCCACTTGCAGATATAAACTTTCTGCAAATTTTACTCAAGCATCAAAAGTCTTTGGCATGAGCCAGCTCTTGACCATGCACAATAAAGTACTCTTAATGTGGAATGTGGCATGCTGACATGACTTCTTCTTACTTACTGGTCATAACATGAGGAGGGGAGAGTAGACTGTGTGGAGGAACCTTCCAGAATTGAATTCCCATCAGCTCAGTTTTCCCTCAGTCACCATCTAGGATTGAGCCACACTGGGCTGCATCTCAGTGAGAGTGGTCCCCAACCTTGGGAACAAGGTGAAGCTACTGAGTCGCTCCAGCCTCTGTAAACTTTAAAGAGCCACAGAGAATGTGATCTTTCAGGATGGAGAACAAATGTATTTTTCATTTGGATCAGAACTATTTGTGTTGTGATTAGTGTGCTGAGTGTGGGGGACCCTGGGTATTGGGCATGCTTTCTCTAGCTGAGTGCTGCTGAATGCAAGCTCAGGGGAAGCAACATCAGAATTCAGAGGGGATTGTAAAAGCCTATTCAAGGACCCCTTAAAACCTGGAAAATCACATTTTTTTTTCTTTTTTTCAGTTATCCAAGTCAGAGTGCAGTGGCTCAGTCGTGGCCACCACAACTTCTACATGTTGGACTAAAGTGATCCTTCTGCCTCAGCCTTCCATGTAGGTTGAGCTACAGGCATGTGCTACCATACCTGGCTAATTTCTTGAATTGTTTAGAGATTATGTCTTGCCAAGTTGTCCAGGTTTGTCTCAAATACCTAGGATAAGGCAATACTCTCCGCCCCTCAATGTACTGAGATGATAGGCTTAAGCCACAGAGTCCAGGTCAGAATCACAGTATTTTTAGAATGAGACCCAAAATACAAAATGATTTATTTGGAAATTAAAACTTAAGAGGTGGCAGGGTTTGGTGGCTCACACCTATAATCCCAGCACTTTGGGAGGCTGAGATGAGAAGATTTCCTGAGTCCAAAGATTCACACCATACTTGGTAATTTGTTGAGACCTCATTTCTACAATAAATATAAAAATTAGCTGATGTGTGGTTGCTTACTCCTGCAGTTTCATCTACATGGAAGACTGAGGTAGAAGGATCATCTGAACCCAGCAGGTTGAGGCAAAGAAGGAAGGAAGGAAGGAAGGAAGGAAGGAAGGAAGGAAGGAAGGAAGGAAGGAAGGAAGGAAGGAAGGAAGGAAGAAAAAGATGAGATGTTTTATTAAGTGGTTCTCATTCCAGGCTTCTAATTAGGGTCACATGGCCAGTGTAAAGAAACACATTTTTCTTTGCCCTCCACACAGACTCTGTCTATTGGTGTGGATGGAAGGATTCATGTTGTGTTAATTAATTGCCTCCATATGATTCTAAGGTTGAATCAGAGTCAAGCACAAGGGCATTCTGATACATTGGGAGGGTCGAATTCAAAGGAGATCATCCGGTCTGCTCTGCTTTAGTTTGGTCAGACAGTCAGCGTGTTATATTCTCTTGGATGTAGCAAAAATTACTGGTGTTTGTGGCAAGGAGTGCACTTGAGGGCAGGAAAGGAGAAACTCACCCATTGTCCAGTTTCCCCCTGACAATGTCATGTTTTTAGAACTTGGAATCCTTTACTATCATACTTGTGAAGATTTTACCTTATAGTTTATTTCAATTAGTTTGTTTTTCTTGTGATAACAAAGGGCTCTGAGAAATACTTCTTCCATACACAGCAGAGCCTTTTCTGTTTTCTCAGTTGCCAAGCACAGTTTTCACCATGAATGTATATCCTTCAGTATTATAAATGTTCCCTTGTTCTGTGGAACAGGGAGAGGCATGGGTACTCACAATTCCCATTGGAGATGGGGTTGATCCTCAGATTCCAATAAAGGATAGGAGCATGTACTATTTAGGTTTCTCTGGATGCTCCATCAGCTCCATGCAGGACAGGAATAATCCAATGCACATTTAAACAGGGTGGCAATTACTGTCCAGCATAACTCAGGATGGCCTTAAGAAAGAATAATTAGAAGATGCTTGTTCTCTAGGATGCTTTAAAAAAAGACAATTTAAATACTCTATTAGGGATTACAGAACATGGACAATAACTGTTACTAAAATTCTGTATAAAATGTATGTTTCTTCCTTACTAGATTCAGAATATTATTGACTGTATCTTTGGCCAAAGATATCACAGCACTGATGTTATCCATGTGCCTTGGCATCAATATCAATGTGCCCTATTACAGTTGAAATTAATTTTGTTCTTTTGATTATGGTCCCTTCTGACAGATTTTTCCAATATAGAGTGAATTGTTTTTCTATATTACTAATAAATACCTTGGGAATATTTTGCAAAACTTGATACATTTAATCTTTTTTATTTTTTGAGTTGGAGTCTCACTCTGTCACCCAGACTGGAGAGCAGGGGCCACTCCTGGCCACCGCAGCCTCAACCTGCTGGGCTCCAGCGATCCTTCCACCTCAGCTTTCCAAGTAGCCGGAATTACAGACATGCACTACCACGCCCAGCTGATTTTTTTATTTATTGTAGAGATGAGGTCTCCCTGCCCAGGTGGGTCTCGAACCCATGGAGTCAGGCAATCTACTCACCTCAGCCTCCCAAAGGCATGGGATTATAGGCTGAGCCACCAAGCCCAGCTGATACATTTAATCTTGAAGGTCTCCTTTCTCTGATTCTCTTTGCAGGTAACTTGCTTTGAATAATGAAGTTTCTCAACTTTGTTTACTTGTTACATAAGCTGAGATAAATCCAGGCTCTGCTACATCGTGAAGGTTTGACACAATATTCTTGAGCTAGAAACACTGGCATCACTGGAGGGCTTGTTAGAAAAGCAGAAAATGGTTTCTGAGAAGTTGAGGTTTCCTTCCCTTGCTTTCACATCTATTGTTCCAAAGTCTAAAGTTCTCCAAAAACTGTACCTTTTTGATGATTTCCTTTTTATAATACTGTGGAAATCAAAGTCCTCTGAATGGTTCATAAGTGACTGCATAATCTAACTGCTCTTCTGTTGCTTTGGGGACATGGGAACATCCTCTTCCTTTTTAGAAACTCCATGTTAATCTCCTTTTAAACTCTCTTTTTGCAACGTGGTTGAAATATATTCATAGTGGTAATTTTGTTATTTGTTTTAGAATTTCCATGAACATCACAAACAGATGTTATATATTTTTTGTTTTATGATTTTCTATCCAAGGGAAGTTTCAAATGCAATTCTATAAAAAATCATGCTCAATAATTTCACCAGAAGATAACCCAGTTTCCTAAAAAGGGAAACCTAATGTTATATTTATTTAAATTTTATATTTCTGTGTGTGAAATATGATTGGTAGTTTAAACTCTATATGCCCATATTTCATAGAATGTTGGTAAACATATAATAGACTCCCACATGTTACCTTGTTTCTTAGTAATTCTTAACATTCTCTGTTTTATAAGAAATTTAGGAATGGGTTATATAAATACACATATACATACAGATACATTTACATGTGTTTATGTATGTGCATTTGACATTGTTTTCTTCTTACATGAATAAAAATGGCATAAAGTTTATGTGTACAATGTAATGATTTAATATGTTTGTACATTGTGAATTGGTGAATACAATCAAGTTAGTGAACCTATCTATTAGTATACAAAGTTATCATTTTTGTTTTGTTTGTGTATGAGTCTCACTCTGTTGCCCAGGTTGGAGTGCAGGGGCATGGTCTTGGCCACCCCAGCCTCAACCTGCTGGGCTCAGGTTATTCTTCCACTTGAACCTTCCAAATAGCTGAAACCACAGGTATGCACCACCACATCTGGCTAATGTTTTATATATTGTAGAGATGAATTCTCACCACGTTGTCCAGGTTGGTCTGGAATACCTGGACTCAGGCAGTCTTCTCATCTCAGTACCCAAAGTGCTGGGATTAGAGACAGTTGCCACCATGCCCAGTCTACCTTTATTTTTTGTAGCAAGGACAGTTAATGGCTAGTATTTTAGCAAATTTTTTAAGCACACAAGACATTACTAATAATTATAGTCAGTATGTTATACATTAAGTTGCCAAAACTCACTGATAACTGAAATTCTGTTGCTTTGAAAAACATCTCTCATTTTTCTCACCTGAAGGCCTTGGTGACCACCATTGTTCTGTCTAACTGCTTGACACAACATTTTTTCATTCAACACCTAAGTGAGATCACACAGTATTTGTGTGCCTGGCATTTTTTTTTTTTCTTTTTCTTTTTGAGTTGGAGTCTCACTCTGTCACCCAGATTGGAGTGCAGTGGCCGTTCCCGGCCACCGCAGCCTCGACCTGCTGGGCTCCGGCAATCCTTCCGCCTCAGCCTTCCAAGTAGCTGGAACTACAGGCGGGTGATACCACGCCAGGCTAATATTTTTTTTTTTATTGTAGATATGAGGTCTTGCCAAGTTGTCCAGGCGGGTCTCGAACCCGCGGGCTTAGGCAGTCCACTCACCTCAGCCTCCCAAAGTGCGGGATTACAGACTGAGCCACCGAGCCCGGCTTTTTTTTTTTTTTTTTTTTTTTTGAGTCTCACTTCATCGCCCAGGCTGGAATGCAGTGGCAAGATCATGATCTCCCCAGTTTCGACCTGCTGGGCTCCAGCGATCCTTCAGTCTCAGTCTTCCAGGCGTGCTACCAACCCAGCTAATGTTTGATTGGTTGTAGAAACGAGGTCTTGCCAAGTTTCCCCGGCTGGTCTCGACCCACAGGCTCAGACAATCCACTTGCCTCGGCCTCCCAAAGTGCTGGGATTATAGGCTGAGCCACCAAACCTGGTCCATTTTGGAGTTTTCTATTCGATTCCATTATCTTTGTTTTTCTGTATGTCAGTACCACTTTTTTTTTTATTTCTCTAGCTTTGCAATATATATATATATATATGTATATATATACATATATATATATACATATATATATATTTTGAGTTGGAGTCTCACTCTGTCACCCAGACTGGAGTGCAGTGGCTGCTCCCGGCCACCGCAGCCTCGACCTGCTGGGCTCCAGCGATCCTTCCTCCTCAGCCTTCCAAGTAGCTGGAACTACAGGCGTCCGCTACCACGCCTGGCTAGGAATATATTTTAAAATAAGGAAGTGTGATGCCTCGAATTTGTTTTTCTTTGCTAAGGCTTGGTTAAGACTCTCTTGAGACCTTACTTGTATATAAATTGTATATAAATTTTTATGATTTAAAAATGTATTTTCTAAATAAATTACTTTTGAGTTTTCATTAGAATTACTTTGGGTAGAGTTGACATCTGAATGATATTAAAACTTAGGAACTTTTTTTTCTTTTGAACTGGGGTGCCATCTGTCTTCCAGGGTAGAGTACATTGGCTCAATTATGGCTTCCCATAAGACTTGTTTTGTCCTAATGCATTATCTATCTTGGAGTGTGTGTCACGTGCAATGAAATACATTTTGTATTCTGATGCTGTCCATTGGAGAGTTTTATATAAGTGTTTAAAGTCTAATTAGTCTCTAGTGTTGTTCAAGTTCTCTATTTCTTTATTGGTCTCATATCACAGTTCTATTCATTATACAAAGTGGGGTATTCTTTTACAGTTGTTGTGTATTTTTTTTTGCTTTATTTTGTCAGTATTTGCTTCATATATTTGGGAACCCTGATATTAGTTGTATACACATTTATACCTGCTATAGATTCACAGTAAACTGGCCCTTTTTATTATTGTGTAAAATTTTTTCTTCTTCTGAGTTTTCTACTTACTGTGTTTGCCTAATGTAATGCTACAGTCCTATCTCCTTTTGTACTATCTGTATAGAATACAGTAAATCTTCTACAAATGAACCTTTAAGTTGCAAACTTTCAAAGATGCAAACTGTTTTGCATGTTCATTGTTTAAGTGAGTTTTGAAATTTTTTGATTTATTTTTGCCTTATTTTTTATGTACTATTTGTATGAAAACTATTATAAACCTACTACAGTACAGTAGTATATTGACTGTTATGATAGTTGGGTACCTAGGCTACTTTTGTGAGATGCACCCTCAAAACAAACCTCTTTCATATGTAGGGGACATGGGATATCTTTTTCAATCTTTTGACCTATTTGACTCCTTGATGTAAATCTCTGAAAGACAGTGTATTGTTAGTTCCCTCTTTTTTGTGTGTCCTAATATATTATTTATCTTGGAGTGTGTGCCATGTGCAATGAAATACATTTTGTATTCTGTTGCTCTACATTTTAGAGTTCTATATAAGTGTTTAAGGTTGAATTGGTCTCTAGTATTATTCAAGTTCTCTGTTTCCTCACTGATCTCTTATGTGGCACTTCTATTCATTATAGAAAGTGGGGTATTCTATTATACTTTTTGTGTTTCTGTGTATTTTTTTGGTTAATATTTGTTTTATTTATTTATTTATTTTTTAGTTGGAGTCTCACTCAGTCACCCAGACTGGAGTGCAGTGGCCACTCCTGGTCACTGCAGCCTCGACCTGCTGGGCTCCGGCGATCCATCCACCTCAGTCTTCCAAGTAGTTGGAACTACAGGCGCGCGCTACCATGGGCAACTAATTTTTTAATTTATTTATTGTAGAGATGAGGTCTTGTCAAGTTGTCCAGGTGGGTATCGAACCCGTGGGCTCAGGCAATTAACTCACCTTGGCCTCCCAAAGCACGGGATTACAGGCTGAGCCACTGAGCCCAGCCAATATTTGCTTTATATATGGAAACCTGATATTAGTTGTATACACATTTATACCTGCTATAGATTCATAGTAAATTGGCCTGTTTTATTATTATTGTTTTTGCTTCTTCTGAGTTTTTTATTTACTGTATGTTTTTCCTAAGATAATGCTGCTTGCATAGAATACGGTAAACCTTCTACATAGGAACCTTCAAGTTGCAAGCTTTCAAAGGTGCACATTTTTTTGAATGTCCAATTGTGTAAGTGATTTTTAAAATATTTTGTTTTATTTTTGTGTTTTTAATATATTATTTGTTTAAAAACTATTATAAACCTCCTATAGTGCAGTACTATATAGTCTATTGTGATAGTTGCATAACTAGGCTAACTTTGTAGGATGCAAGCTCTAAACAAAGCTAATTTCTACATAGAGGACATGCCATATCTTCTTCCATCCTCTTGGTCAATTTGACTCCTTAAAAGTTATTCTCTGAAAGACCCTGTATTTTTAGTTATTTGTTTTTGTTAGTGCATCATACATTAAGTGATTAGGTTATTGAATGAATTTATATTTAAAGTCATTACTGAAAGTGAAAGGCTTACTACTGCCTTTCTTTTTTGTGCATGTGTGTGTTGAATTCTCACTCTATCACCTGGCCTGGAGTGCAGTGGCATGTTCATAGCACTGCAACCTCAACTTGCTGGGCTCAGGTGACCCTTCCACCTCATCCTTCCAAGTAACTGAAATTACAGGCACATGCTTCCATGCTCGGCTAATTTTTTTATTTATTGCCAAGTTGCCCATGCTGGTCTCCAATTCATGGGCTCAGGCAGTCCTCTCACCTCAACCTCCCAAAGTTCTGGGATTATAGTCATGAGCTACCACAATTGGACTTCTACTGTCATTTTTAAATTGTTTCCTTTGTTTTCTTGTAGCAGTGTCTCCCTTCTTTTTCTCTCTTACTGACTTCCTATGTGTGTGTGTTTTTATTATTATTTTTGTGGTGACTAGCCTTGATTACATTTTTATTTCCTTTTGTGTCCCTTCTATGGGTATTTTCTTTGAGTAAAACAGACAGACAAAAATTTAAAAAATAAAATAAAAAAATAAAAACAAGGAACCAGACTTGCTCCAAGATCTTTCCTGTAAGTGCAATGTTCTTTCAGTTCTGATCTCTCGCTCTCATTACAGGCTGGTAGGGTTGTTCACAGCCAGGGTCAGATGCCTCAGACCTACTGTGAAAGGAGGGCATATCAGATCTGGACTCAATCAACTTGCGGCCTGTCAAGTCTGTCACTCAGATCTGACCTGCCAGTGTCTGTTCTAGCATGGGGGGGCTTCTGCCTCTCCAAATTTGATGTGATTATCTTAGGTTCCAAGTTGGAGACTGGATGGGGCTGGGCAGGTCAATGCAGATCTCTGCTTGGTCTCAGGGCTCCAGCTGACCTCTAGCCTGCTGTGGTTGAGAGACCAGCCCGGTGAGGCAGAGTGTGAGATAGCCAAGGTGCTGGAGGTCAGCATGGGTCCAGCTGGCAAAGGAGTCCAGAGCTCCATGGTGCTGGGAGTCAAGGGCTCACCCTGGGTAGGGTGGTGGCAGCAGTGACAGAGGCAGGTAGGGGCAGGACAATGCAACCAGTGAGGGAACCTTGAACTCCATGGGGCCAGGAGACAAGGGCCACCCCAGGTGGGGTGAGGCAGCCAGTGAGGGAGACTGGAGCTCCACAGAGCCAGGAGTAGAGGGCTACCCCAGGTGGTGTGATGGTGGCAGCTTGAAGCAGGGCAGTGCAGCTGCAGCTGGCAAGGGAGCCCTGAGCTCCATGGGTTCAGGGGCTGAGGGCCGCCCAGGGTGAGGCAAAAGTGGTGGCTGCAGCGGAGGCCGGGGGGGAAAGGCAAGAGTCTTTATGGATACTCGCTTTTGTGGAGACTCTCACAGTCCCTCGTGTCCCATGGTCTTCTTGCCAGAGGTCCCTTTGTTTTTGTGGTAGTAAAATTGGTCAGTAACAATAAGCACTTACTAGTACATTCTAAGTGTTTCACACAGAGAGATAGTATATACTCATTGATAAAGCTATGATGAAAGTAGGCCAATTGCTCATCTAGATAAAAGAATCACTCACCAAGAATTAGAAGTGCTATAACAAAAATAAGTTATATACAACCATATAAGTACTTACATAATTTTGTTGACAAAAGGCCTGTTTCTTATTTATTTTTTAAATTTTGTCACCCATTCTCTTCATTGGAACAGAGTTTCGTTGTTTTTTTTTTTGAGTTGGAGTCGAACTCTGTCAGCCAGACTGGAGGGCAGTGGCCGCTCCCGGCCACCGCAGCCTCAACCTGCTGGGCTCTGGGGATCCTTCTGCCTCAGCCTTCCAAGTAGCCAGAATTACAGGCACACGCTACCACTCTCAGCTAATTTTTTGATTTATTGTAGAGATGATGTCTCACCAAGTTGCCCAGGTGGGTCTTGAACCCGCGGATTCAGGCAATCCACTCACCTCAGCCTCCCAAAGTATGAGATTACAGGCTGAGCCACCAAGCCTGACTGGAACAGAGCTTTACACAACTGAACATGGTATCTGAGCTGACAATAGGTTATCATTTAAACTACAATTAACTGATGCATGAATGTAATTATCTGATGTGAGAAAAGAGAATGTGAAATCAACAGAAAAATATAAAATTGTAGATACATAAAAAAATAAGAAACTGCAACCCATAAAATCATGGATAAACACAGTTGTACTATTTAAATAGAATCGTTTTACATAATTACAATTTTCAGCTTTGGATGGGTGTCCATGAAAAGTAGACATCATGAATCATTAGTATGAAATTAGATTAGTGACATTTAAGAAAACAATGAATTTTACTTATAAAAAATTTGATGAGAAAAATTTTAGAACTCAGCATTTAAATGATACTACTGAATCTCCTTTACAATGCTATGAATATACTGTTGTTATTTTTACACAAAAGGGAAAGTGGTAATTTAGTCTTAAGGAGTAAAGAAAAACCTTACATTTATAAATATTGGAGCATGATGAATATTATAAAATATGGTATGACAAACTGCTGTATAAAATGAACCATTGGGATTACATGATATTATTACTCACATACAGGTTGAGTAAAGTGAAAGGAGATGCTAATGATAAATTTTTGTAAGCAATAAACATAAGAAATAAATATTTAAATGAGTGGAAGGCTACTATTATCTAACTCACCTATTACATGATATATAATTTAAAGTATGCTATTTCTGAATTTTTAAAACTAAAATCACATGTAAACTAATACACTGCAAATTAAAAACTATAAGTAAATAACTTATTTCTGGTGTTCTCTATAATAAAAGAGCCACAATTAAGAATTGATAGTCTAAAGGAAAAAGGTAACAATAAATTACACTATACGATTGGCAATGTTTTCGGTGTACCTACAGCATTAGTTTCTTTCTCTTTTTTTTGAGTTGGAGTCTCACTCTGTCACCCAGACTGGAGTGCAGTGGCACGCTCCTGGTCACTGCAGCCCCAACCTGCTGGGTTCTGGAGATCCTTCCACCTCAGCCTTACAAGTAGCTGGAACTACAGGCGTGCGTTACCTTGCCTGGCTAATTTTTTTATTTATTGAAGAGATGAGGTCTTGCCAAGTTGCTCAGGAGGGTCTCAAACCCGCGGGCTCAGGTAATCCACTCACCTCAGCCTCCCAAAATGCGGGATTACAGACTGAGCCACCAAGCCCAGTTAGCATTAGTTTCTTTAGGAATGCTACGAGCTGAACAGATATATCATTCTATTTTACAGCAAACACATTTCGTTGAATAAAGATTAAACATATAAGCTTAGTTCACATTAAGAAATAAAAGTCTAACAGAAAAATACATTATGTTTTTCAAAATTTAATATAATTCTTTGTACCTTTATAAAATGACTCATTCCAAATTTCTGTAGGATTGTTTGGAAATCTCCATAAAAGTGGGTATTATAATGCAGAAAACATGACATTTCTAGTATCTAGTGTTCCTGAGATTTCTGGAAGAAACCCCAACTCCACTCCTCCCTTATACACCTCAGACATGAGACATAAACAGAACTTTTTAAATGACTTAAAAGAGGAATCCCTAGAAATATGCCCAGATTTTCCCCAAACACCCAAAGCAATGGATGAGCAATCAGATCATACACTCACAAGACATGAGAAATTTGTCTCTCTCTCTGAATGTACCAGAAGTGTACTGAAAAAGAAAGAGAAGATGTAGGATTGAAGATCATAAGGGTAAACAGAAGATGTCTCTCTGTGTCAGTAATAGAAATCTGGGCTTCTAAAATTATTCTCACTGGAGATGAGTTTTCCAATTCACATTTTAATGTCTGACTTCTTGGATATTTGGGCCTTACATCTGTGTCATAGGCACATGTACTCCCATCTACTTGAGTGTATGGCTATTGTCTTTTCTCCCTTTATGTTCCAGGGTTCTTTTCTTCCTCCAGAAAGGTGATCAGACATGGCTGGGAACCTGTCTACCACATGATCTCCTGTTTGCTAGAACAACAGTGAGCTCAGGAGAAAAGTTGCAACTCTCAATATCTCTTTCTGGAGAGATCTAGAAGACTGGATCATGTTTTCAAAGTTTAGTTTTTGGTGGAGATATCTCTTGACTGTTTTTTGTCACCCTGACATGGTGTACTGAAGAAAATGATGGCATATTATGGATAACAGATTTGTGTCTATTGAGTAAAAAATTAATGCTTTTTATAGCACCAGAATATCTACAATAGCCCTTTGGGAGGCCATGGTGAGAGGATTGCCTGCACCCATGAATTTGAGACCAGACTTGGCAACTTGGTGAGAATTCATCTCTAGAATAATTTTTTTAAAAATCTGGGTATTGTGGCACATGTTTGTAGTTCCAGCTACTAGAAAGGCTGAGGAAGAAAAATAGCCTGAGCCCAGCAGGTTGAGTCTGCAGTAACCATGAGCATGCCACTGCCCTGCATTCTGGGTAGCAGAGACTCCAATTCCAAAAAAAAAAAAAAAAGACTATCTGCAATACTACAGATAGTATAATAGAGAAGCAAAAGACTATGGTGTCTGAAACTGACACAGAGAACAATCTCTTGAACTCAGAAAACATAAAAGTGTTGACTGAGCATATCGTGAGGCCATATTTGAGAAGCACCTAGAATATATAGCCCAGCTGATCAATGATCAATGTCAGCCTTCTGTTGTAAAAAGCGATACTATTACATAGTGGAATTGGCAGCTGAGCTTCAAATTTTCGAGTACATATGAAAGCATATCCCAGTTGAGGAAACAAAATAAATTTTCAGAAAACTACACTAAGGAAATGCAGATGATATTGCTGGAGCCACAGACCTGGTTTACAAATAGAAGGGTTTATTTTATTATATTAATTTATTTTTTAAGTTGGAGTCTCACTCTGTTGCCCAGACTGGAGTGCAGTGGCTGCTCCCGGCCACCGCAGCCTCCCATGCTGGGCTCTGGTGATCCTTCCACCTCAGCCTTCCAAGTAGCCAGAATTACAGGCATGCACTACCACGCCAGGTTGATTTTTTTGATTTATTGTAGAGATGAGGTCTCGCTGCCCAGGTGGGTCTTGAACCCGCAGGTTCAGGCAATCCACTCACCTCAGCCTCCCAAAGGCACGGGATTACAGGCTGAGCCACCGAGCCTGGCTAGAAGGGTTTATTTTAAAGGGTTCACTTGGCTAGAGAAGTGCTTCAGTTTGAAAAACAAAACTCACTGACTTTAAAAGACCTGGAACATCAAAAGAACCAAGTAACACAACTTTCACATGAGCGGGAAATATTGAGTCTGCTCTTCACACGGAGCTCGGCCATAGACTTTGCTGAGACATCACCATGGTCTGGGCAGCTACTGTGGTTTTTGTTGCTGCCGGCCAGCAGGCATTCCACATTGCACCGCCAGTGCCTGGGGCAAGCCGCAGCCGCAGCCTCCTCTGAGGCAGCCATTGCATATCACACAGCCTGTGCCTGAGGCGATCCATGACTTCAGACCTTGAAGCCCCTGAGAGCAAGATCTGCTGAGGTCTACTACCACCAAGATTTCCTGCCAGGCCATGGGTCTCCTCCCGTGTGCATGGAGGCAACATCTCCCTCCTCTTAGGGGTGGGCGAGCAGCTGAGATAAAGACCATCTGGAGTGAGGGATAACACCACCTGCTGGTAATTCAAGGTAACAACACTGAAAGGGGGAAAATGGAAGCCTGACAGACACAGGCCAGATCTGAGTGGTGAACGGGGCAGTCATGAACTGAGTGATGATCTAAACTGCCCTTCACAACAGGCCAGGGGAAGCTGATCCTAACTGTGAACAAACTTGCCAGCCTGAAAAGACAGCTAGAAATCAGAGCTGAAAGAACATTCGACTTAAACGAAAAGTCTCAGAGTGTGCTCGATTGGATCTGTTAGTCTACTGACTTGATTTTATTTCTTGTTTTGTTTCCCCCCTTTTTTCTCCTTCTTTTCCCTTCTTCTCTCTGTAAACCATATCTTTATATAGAGGAATAGCACACCAATATGGAGGTTGATAAGCTTGTACGTTAGTAACATTGTATGTTTTAGTTTTTTTTTTGTATGGGAGTTGGTTAATTTGTAGCTGTGGTCTATTGTTTTTATATGTTTCAATTTTTATCTCTCTCTCCATTTGTGGTTACACTCATCTGTTTTTCACCCTTACTCCTCTCTCTCTCTCCACCTCCCTCTTCCCTCCACTGCCTGCTTCATTCTCTTCCCTCTGTTAACCGCATTTTATTTTGGGGAGTAAACCTACGACCCCCCTGCATGGGAAGATTCCAAGGCAGTGGGAAGTGTGTTTCAGATTATTCATACACCTGTCAGCAGATACCAGGGCCTGCAGATAGATTTTGAATCACAGCTCCCCCCTTAAATAAATCTCAAAAGTGCAAAAAGGACCACCCCTAACCTACAGTGCAACTCCAGAATTGAACAAAGTAAGAGGACATACATAAAGAAGAATAGGAGATTGGACAAACAGAAGTAAAAACAACCCCTCCACCCCTAAATAACAGAATTAAAGAAGATGGTGATGTGGAGGGAAGGAAAAAGTAGGGAAGGGGAAACAACAACAACAACAACAACAAATGCACAAATGAAGAAAAACCAAAAGAAGAATATAGGTCCCAGACCCCTGGGAGGTCAGACACTGAGAAAACAGACTTTGGAACACAAACAATGAAGGGCCCCCAAAAAGATTGGTCACAAGAAACAAACCCAGACACCGAGACATTAATAGAGAGAATAAAAAAAATCGAAGAGAGACAAGAGGAAAATAGGAAGGAGCTGATGTCAGAAATAAGAGTAGTAAAGAATTCTGTGATGGAAATAAATGACAAATAATAAGCATAGAAAGTAGAATAGCCAAGCAGAAGAAAGAACCTCAGAGCTCAAAGACAAAAACACAGAAGTAACCCAAACTGTCAAAAACATGGAAAAGAAGCTCAAAAAGGCTGAACAAAACATTCAAGAAATGAATGATTACTTCAAGAGACCGAACCTAAGAGTAATTGCCCTTCCTGAGGCAGAGAGAGAAACAGAGGCCACACTGGAACAAACATTTCATGAAATCATTCAAGAAAACTTCCCTGTTCTCATCAGTTATTCAAAAATTCAAACACAAGAGATTCAGAGAACCCCTGCAAGGCAACAAATGGGAAGACCAACTCCCAGACACATAATAATTCACCTAAACAAAGTAGGTATAAAAGAGAAAATAGCAGCAGATTTATCTACAGAAACCCTCCAGACTAGGAGAGCTTGGAGCCCTATCTTCAATGTTCTAAAAGATAAACAATTTCAACTGAGAATAACC
>NW_007260519.1:84902-111363 GCF_000164805.1 Carlito syrichta | reverse complement strand
TAAAAAAGGATATCAACTCCAACACCATCATAGCTGGGGACTTCAATACCCCACTCACAATCCTAGACAGATCATCAAGACAAAAAATCAGCAACAAGATCCGAAACCTCAACGTGACTCTTGACCAAATGGACTTAATTAATACCTACAGAACACTCTAACCAAGGACCATAGAATATACATTCTATTCATCACCACATGGAACGTACTGTAAGATTGACCACATACTTGGTCATAAGTCAAGTATAAGCAAATTTAAAAGAACTGAAATTTTACCCTGCACCTTCTCGGACCAGAGTGGAATAAAAATAAACATTAACACCAACAAGGTCCCCCCAAAACACATAAAGACATGGACACTAAATAGCATGATGCTAAAGAACTCCTGGGTCAACAATGAAATCAAAACAGAGATTTAAAAAATACCTGGAAACAAATGAAAATGAAGAAACATCTTACCAAAATCCTTGGGACGCCATGAAAGCTGTAGTAAGAGGAGAATTTATATCCCTACAAACACACATGAAGAAAATGGAAGGATCACAAATTAACAGCCTAGCAAGCCACCTAAGAAAACCGGAAAAGCAAGACCACCAAAACCATAATTTCAGCAGAAGAATCCAGATCATCAAAATAAAAGCCCAAATCCAGGACATAGAAGACAAAAAGAAAATACAAAAAAATCAATGAAACAAAAAGCTGGTTCTTCAAAAGGATAAACAAGATTGATGGTCCCCTAGCTAGACTGACCAAGAAAAAGAGAGAAAAATCCCAAATAAACACAATCAGAAACACAAAAGATGAAGTCACATCTGACCCTGAAGAAATACAAAATATCATTAGAGACCACTATGTACACTTGTATGGAAACAAACTTGAAAACCTTAAGGAAATGGAGGACTTTCTGACATCACACAACCTGCCTAGGTTGAAACAAGAAGAAATTGAGACCCTAAATAGACCAATAACAATCAAGGAAATTGACTATGCAATAAGAAAACTACCTACAAAAAAAGCCCAGGTCCAGATGGCTTTCCAGCAGAATTCTACAAGACATTTAAGGAGGAGCTGATACCAATCCTACTGAAGGTATTCCAGGCGATTGTGAAAGATGGACTTCTCCCCAAATCATTTTATGAAGCTAACATCACATTGATACCAAAACCAGATAAAGACCCAACAAAGAAACAGAACTACAGGCCAATATCTTTGATGAACATAGATGCTAAAATTCTCAACAAGATCCTAGCAAACTGGATTCAACAACACATCTCAAAAATCATCCATCCTGACCAAGTAGGCCTCATCCTTGTGATGCAAGGATAGTTCAACATTCATAAAACCATAACTGTAATTATATTCATCAACAGATGTCAAAACAAAACCACATGATTATATCATTAGATGCAGAAAAAGCTTTTGATAAAATCCAGCACCCCATCTTGATAAAAAACCTCGAACATCTAGGCACACGGGGTACATACCTTAAAATAGTAAAACTATCTACAAGAAACCCACAGCCAGCATACTCCTAAATGGACAAAAATTGGAACCATTTCCCCTGAAAACTGGAACAAGACAAGGATAACCACTCTCACCCCTCCTGTTCAATATAGAATTGGAAGTCCTGGCTAGAGCAATCAGAGAAGAGAAGGCAATCAGGAGTATCCAAATAGGAAAAGAGGAAGTCAAGTTATCTCTCTTTGAAGATTACATGATTGTGTACCTCAAAAACCCAAGAGAATCTGTCAAAAACCTCCTTACATTGATGAAGGTCTTTGGCAAATTCTCAGGATATAAAATAAATGTGCAAAAGAAAATCGCATTTCTTTACAACAATAATAAACAAACAGAAACCCAAATAAAAAGCACAATTCCATTCACAGTAGCCACAAAAATATGAAATACCTTGGCATCTTCCTAACCAGAGATGTGAAAGACCTTTACAATGAAAATTACAAAACTCTGCTCAAAGAAATCAAAGATGACACAGACAAGTGGAAAAATATCCCATGCTCATGGATTGGAAGAATCAACATTGTGAAGATGTTGATCTTACCTAAGGTAATCTACAGATTCAATGCAATACCCATCAAATTACAAGCAACATTCTTCTCAGACCTAGAAAAAATAACACAGGAATTCATATGGAAACACAAATGACCAAGAATAGCCAGAACAATCCTCAGCATAAAAAAAAAAAAAAAAAAGCAGGCGGTATCACATTACCAGACTTCAAACTTTGGTATAAAGCTACAATCATCAAAACAGCTTGGTACTGGTATAGGAACAGGCATATAGATCAATGAAATAGAATTGAGATTCCAGAAGCGAAACCTCAATTTCTCAACCAACTCATTTTCGACAAAGCCTCCACCACCTACCACTGGGGAGAGGAGAACCTATTCAGTAAATGGTGCTGGGAAAACTGGCTGACCACATGCAGAAGATTGAAACAGGACCCCTATCTATCCCCATACACAAAAATTAACTCCAAATGAAATGTAAAACCTCAAACCATAAGAACCTTAGAAAATGAAAGACATACCCTCATGGAAATTGGAACTGGCATCCAATTCCTGAACAAAACCCGAAACCCACAGGCCATAAGAGATAAGATAGACAAGTGGGACCTCATTAAACTGACAAGCTTCTGCAAAGCCAAAGAAACCATCAGGAGAGGAGGGAGACAGCCTACGATTGGGAAAAAGTATTTGCCAACTCCAGGTCTGACAAAGGCTTAACATCTTGTATCTACAAGAAACCCAAATGTGCTGAAAAGAGAAAAACAAACAACCCCATTATAAAATGGGCAAAAAATGTGAACAGACACTTCACAAAGGAACACATCTGAGCAGCCAACAGACATATGAAGTAATGTTCAAGCTCACTAATCATCAAGGAGATGCAAATCAAAACCACACTGAGATACCACCTAACTCCAGTCAGAATGGCAATTATCAATAATCAAAAAATAACAATTGCTGGGGAGGGTGTGGTGAAAAGGGAGCACTTCTACACTGTTGGTGGGAGTGTAAACTAGTACAACCTCTGTGGAAAACCATGTGGCAATTCCTAAAATCTCTAAATATCAACCTCCCATATGACCCTGCAATCCCCCTACTGGGAATATACCCTGAAGAACTCAAATTACTCTATCAAAAAGATACCTGCACAGGAATATTTATCACAGCATTGTTCACAATAGCAAGAACCTGGAACCAACCATGCTGTCCATCAAAAGAAGACTGGACTAAAAAAATGTGGTACATATACATGATGGAATACTACGCAGCCATAAAAAAGAACAAAATCATGAATTTTGCAGCAACCTAGATGGAACTCGAGTCAATAATAGAGTGATCTCTCACAGAAACAAAGATCTGGGTATCACATGTTCTCACTCATATAGTGAACCTTGAACATCCACCGTAATACTATAAAAAAAAAAAGACTGACAGTTGTGGGAAACTATGGGGGGGAGGGGAAGGGAGGTGGGATTAACGGAAGTCAATATCTGTCTGGGGATGGGGAGACACCCCTTATCAACAAGGGTGCCTGAACGAAGCATATTTGTATACCTAACCTTAAACTGTACCCCACAATATCAAAATAAAAAATATTGATTAAGAAAAAAATAGAAATTAAAAAAAATTTTTTAAATTAAAAAAATAGAAAAGAAATACAGATGTATGTATTATTTGACAAAATTCAAAATACTCATCTTAAACATGCCCAATAAATATAACACAAACAAAAAAATTTACAAATGACATGATGAAAATTAAAATATCAATATAGAGTAAAACTATAAAATAGAATCCAATAAGACATAGGAGCTGGAGAATACAATATAGAGTAAAACTATAAAATAGAATCCAATAAGACAAAGGAGCTAGAGAATACAATATTTAAGTTTTTAAAAATTCACGAGAGGCATAATAGTCTTAATCAAGCAGGAAAAATATCAGAAAATTTTTGTATCATTCATAGATATTGATACAGGAACACAAAATAAATGCAAATAATGTAAAATATATATAGACTTTGGGGATTACTGGTCAGCATCAAGAAGACCAATATCCTGATGACAAGATGTAGTGATCTATTTGTTTCAAAATATTTTTGATCCCTGATTAGTTGAATTCAGAGAGGCAGAATTCATAGATATGGACCCAATGGTACCAGATCTGGAATCACTCTAGTTGAAAAATAAGGGAAAAATAAAGACCAAGATAAGCAATACTGAGGGTGTTTATCTCCACTAAAACAGTCCTACAAGAAATGGTTGAGGGAATTTCTCTTGAAAAATAAAACAATGGTGAACAGCATCATTAAACCACATGAAAATGTAAAGCTCTCTTAAAGATAATTGTATATTTAAATAGAAAATGCTCTGCTATCACAATTATGGTGTCTAAAATGCTCATAATATAATACAGAATTTTTAAAAACATAAAATTTAAACACATCTTTGTTAATAAACACACAGCATAAAATATATATTTTGTGACATTAATGAATTGAGAGGAGATGTAAAGAAGTAGTGTGATTGTATGCAATTAAAGTTACCTTGTTGTGATATTAAGATGTACTGAACCAATCGAGGTAGCTGATGCCTGTTATCCTGTAGTCCCAGCATGTTGAGAGATGGAAGCCACAGGATTGCCTTCTCAGACCACAGTGGAATAAAAATAAATACCACCAACATAGTTTTCTCAAAGCCCACAAAGACATGGACAATAAACAGCATGATGATAAGCAACTCCTGGGTCAACATGAAAATCAAAACAGATATTAAAAGACACCTGGAAACAAATGAAAATGAAGAAATATCTCAACAAAATCTCTGGGATGCCATGAAAGCAGTAGTAAGAGGGGAATTCACATCTCTACAAATGCACATGAAGAAAATGGAAAGATCACAAATTAACAGCCTAATGAGTCACCTAAGGGAGCTGGAAAACCAAGACCATCAAAACCCTAAATTTAGCAGAAGAATCCAGCTCACCAAAATAAAAGCCCAAATCCAGGACATAGAATACAAAAAGATAAGACCAAAAAAAAAAAAAAAAAAAATCGATGAAACAAAAGGCTGTTTGTTTGCAAGGGTAAACAAGATTGATGGTCCCCTAGCTAGAATGACCAAGAAAAATAGAGAAAAAGTCTAAATAAAACAATCAGAAACACAAAAGATTAAGTCACATCTGACCCTGAAGAAATACAAAAGATTATCAGAGACTACTCTGTACACTTGTATGGAAACAAATCTGAAAACTTAAAGGAAATGGAGGATTTTCTGACATTAAACAACCTCTCTAGGTTGAAACAAGAAGAAATTGAGATCCTAAATAGACCAATAACAATCCAGGAACCTGAGCCCGTGGGTTTGAGACCCGCCTGGGCAACTTGGCAAGACCTCATCTCTACAATAAATAAAAAAAATCAGTCGGGCATGGTAGTAGCACATGCCTATAATTCCGGCTACTTGGAAGGCTGAGGTGGAAGGATTGCCAGAGCCCAGCAGGTCGAGGCTGCAGTGGCCGGGTGTGGCCACTGCACTCCAGTCTGGGTGACAGAGTGAGACTCCAACTCAAAAAAAAAAAAATCCAGGAAATTGACGATTTCATAAGAAAACTACCTACAATCAATCAATCAACCATTCAATCAACCAATAAAACCCTGAACCAGATGGCTTTCCAGCAGATTCTACCAAACATACAAGGAGGAACTGATACCAATCCTACTGAAAGTATTCCAGGCAATTGTGAAAGATGGAACTCTTCCCAAGTCATTTTATGAAGCTAACATCAAATTGATACCCAAGACAGGTAAAGACCCAACAAAGAAAGAGAACAACAGGCTAATATCCTTGATGAACATAGAGGTTAAAATTCTCAACAAGATCCTAGCAAACTGGATTCAACAACACATCTTAAAAATCATCCACCACGTACAAGTAGGTTTCATCCCTGGGATGCAAGACTGGTTCAACACTTGTAAAACCATAATGTAATTAAATACATCAACAGATGTAAAAACAAAAATCACATTATTATATCACTAGATGTAGAAAAAGCTTTCAATAAGATCCAGCACCCCTTCGTGATAAAAACCCTCAAACATCTAGGCATAGGTGGAACATACCTGAAAATAGTCAGAGCCAACTATGAGGAACCCACAGCTAACATACTGCTAAACAGACAGAAATTGGAACCATTTCCCCAGAATACTGGAACAAGACAAGGATACTCACTCTCATACCTCCTGTTCAACATACTTTTGGAAGTCTAGCTAGAGCAATCAGAAAAGAGAAAGTAATCAGGTGTATCCAAATAGGAAAAGAGGAAGGCAAGTTATCTCTCTTGGCAAACGACATGATTCTAGACCTTGAAAACTCAAGAGAATCTGTCAAAAACATCCTTACATTGATAAAGAACTTTGGCAATTCACAGAGTATAAAATAAATGTGCAAAAGAGAATCATATTTCTATACACCAATAATAAACAAATAGAAACCCAAATAAAAAGCACAATTCCATTCACAATAGCCACAAAAAAATGAAATACCTTTGCATCTTCCTAACCAGAGATGTGAGAGATCTTTACAATGAAAACTACAAAACACTGCTCAAAGAAATCAAAGATGACACAAACAAGTGGAAAAATATTCTGTGCTCATGTATTGGAAGAATCAACATTTTAAAGATGTCCATTCTACCTAAGGCAATCTACAGATTTAATGCAATACCCATCAAATTACCAGCAACAGTCTTCTCAGACCTAGAAAAAACAATACAGGAATTCATATGGAATCCTAAATGACCATGAATAGCCAAAACAATCCTCAGCAAAACAAACAAACAAACAAAAACAAAGCAGGAGGTATCATGATCCCAAGCTTTAAACGTTATTATAAAGCTACATAATCAAAACAACCTGCTATTGGTACAAAACCGGCATATAGACCAATGGAATATAATTGAGATTCCAGAAGTAAAATCTCAATTTCTCAACCAACTCATCTTTGACAAAGCCTCTACTACCTACCACTGGGGAGACAAGAACCTATTCAGTACATGGTACTGGGGAAACTGGCTGACCACATACAGAAGATTGAAACAGGACCTCTACATATCCCCATACACAAAAATTAACTCTAAATGGATCAGAAACCTAAATGTAAAACCTCAAACTATAAGAACCTTAGAAGATGCAGGAGACATCCTTATGGAAGTTGGAACTGGCAACTCATTCCTGAACAAAACCCAAATGCCCAGGACATAAGAGATAAGATAGACAATGGGACCTCATCAAACTGACAAGCTTCTGCAAAGCCAAAGAAACCTTCAAGAGAGCAGGGAGACAGCCCACAGACTGGGAAAAAATATTTGCCAACTCTATGTCTGACAAAGGCGTATCCCTAGTATATAAAAGGAACACAAATGTGCTGAAAAGAAAAAAACAAACAGCCCCATTACCAAGTGAGCAAAAGATATTAATAGTTCTCAAAAGAAGACATACATGCAGCCAACAGATACATAAAAAAATGTTCAGCATCACTAGTCATCAAGGATATGCAAATTAAAACTACCCTGAATCACTACGCAACTCTAGTCAGAATGGCCATCATCAATAACTCAAAAAATAACACGTGCTGGAGAGTGGCAAAAAGGGAACACTTCTACACTGTTGGTGGAAGTGTAAACTAGTACAGTCTCTGTAGAAATCAGTGTGGTGATTCCTAAAAGTTATAAAAATTGACTTTCCATATGACCCTGCAATCCCCCTACAGGCAATATACCCAGAAGAATTAAAATCAATCTATAAAAAAGATACCTGCACATGTATGTTTATCACAGCCTTGTTCATAATAGCAGGAACATGGAACCAATAGTGCTGCCCATCAAAAGAGGACTGGATAAAAAAATGTGGTTCATATACATGATGGAATATTATGCAGCCACAAAGATGAACAAAATCATGAACTTTGCAGCAATCTGGATGGAATTAGAGTTTATAATAGTGAATGATCTTTCACAGAAACCAAGATCTGAGTATCACATGTTCTCACACATAAGTGGACCTTGAACAACTACCATAATACTATAAAAAAGGATTGATAATCATGGGAAACTGGGGGGGGTGGGGAGGTGGGATTGACCATAGTCAAGATCTGACTGGGGAGGAGTGGTACACCTCATCAACAAGGGTACCTGCACAATGAATTTTTGTATACCTAACCCTGAATTGTACCCCACAGTTAAAAAAAAAAATCTTCCAGGTTGAAGGATCAATAATCCAACATAGGATGGATAACAAAATTAGAATCTATAAATAAGTGATCTTTTACAGAAACAGAGAAATACCTTAAGAAAAGGATCGACAGTAGTGGGCAAATGTGGGGAGAGGGCACCAGGAGGTGGGAGTGACAGTAGTCAAAAACTGCCTGGGGAGGGGGCTTACACCTCATCAACAAAGGTACCTGCACGATGAATAATTGTGCACTCCAAATTTTAAAATAAAACAATTTAAAAGTTGAAAAAAGAAAGAAAAACAGAAATGCTTGAAGGTTTGAAATCTGTTTTTGCTAGTGAGCATAGTGATCTTTAATGTGCTTATTTATGCTATGTAAACTTGATTTGTTTTAATGAACAGAATTATTTACAAATTATTAGCAGTTGTCCATGCAATAACTTGTTATGCTGCCACTAGTGTTTATTTATTCTATATTACTCAAGATTGTAGCTAAACGATGAAAACATACTGTCAAGTAACTTATGGAATGATATCTCTAGTGAACTTTTCTATAGCCTATATTTTTTTTAAAGTTGGGACATTTTGATTAATTGTTGCACATACCTCTGTGAATTCTAACTATTGTAAACACATATATCAGTATGTACACATCATACTTTTCTTAGCCTACAATGTACATTAAGACTTTTAAGTTTTATTTGCATTTAATAAATATACAAAGATATCATTCTAAAGCTATGAGTATGAGAGTTAAAGAAGAGGAAGTTTAATTTTTGTGTGTGAATGCATGCACTAAGTAGGAAAGGAAAGTGTTGGAACAAGAGAAATAATCTTTTTAAAATTTAAAATCTGAGCTGGGCTCGGTGGCTCAGTCTGTAATCCTGCACCTTTCGGAGGCTGAGGTGAGTGGATTGCCTGAGCCTGCAGGTTCGAGACCCGCCTGGGCAGCGAGACATCATCTCTACAATAAATCAAAAAATAAAATCAGCCGGGCATGGTAGCACATACCTGTAATTCTGGCTACTCGGAAGGCTGAGGTGGAAGGATCGCTGGAGCCCAGCAGGTCGAGGCTGCTGTGGCTGGGAGCGGCCACTGCACTCCAGTCTCGGTGACAGAGTGAGACTCCAACTCAAAAAAAAAGAAAAAAATTAAAATCTGAAAGCAAATCAGTTTTATCTGCTTCACATTCCAAATTATTCCACATGAATTGTAGTTCAGAATTCTTTTTTAACTTACCTGTTATTCATGCAAGTCTATGTTCATAAAATGATCATTATTTAGACTATTAGAAATTTCAAGAACTTAAAAAATGTAATTGAATGGTGTTTGAAAGCACTATGAAGATGTAATTCATAATGAGAGTATGTAGTTACTTTTTTAGTATATTTTATTTTTCTTCACAACTGAATAACATCATTGGATCATTTTTGTGTTGTTCTTTTTACTTTGTATAATGAACATAACTGATTTTTATTGACTTTACTGGACTCATTTGTTCAGTGAAAACTTTGGAGAGTTTATGTCTATGGGTTGTTTTCATTTTTCTTTACTTTTGTATTTTTTTACATTCCAACAATGTGTTTGGTGTATAATAAATGCTCTATAAAATGCAATAAATGTTTCTCTTAGAGTGAGTTCGTGTCTCTATATGAGAACATTTTCAGAATGTAGAAACTGCATAGTTTCTCTGTGTGGATTCCACATAAACAATTCACTAACATATTTTGTATATTATGTACTGTATTCTTACAGTAATGTAAGCAAAGTAGTCCAAAGAGACAACCAAATACTGTGTGTTCTCCCATCTGAATGAGAGCTAAACACTGCATACACACAGATATAAAGATTAGATGGTAGACACTAGAAAATGGTGAAGTGGGAAGGAGCAGAGTTGAAAAATGCCTGTTGGGCATTGTCTGCAGTGCTTTGGTGATAGTTTTAACAGATACTTCAAACTCACCATCACACAATACTCCCATGTAATAATCATTATTGGTACAGATTGAATTTTTTTAAAAAAGGAGAGAATCATAAAGAAGAAAAATGTTCTTTTCTATTCATTAAATAAAAGCAAGTCATTATAAAGCTCTTTATCCTTGTCATGTTCACCACAAAATTTGAGGATGAGGTGGAAGAAGAGAGTCTGGTCTCACTATCTTAGGTGGCACAGGCTGAACAGGTGGAGGGGATGGAGAAAAGGCAAGAGAGTTGGGGCACTTGGTGTAGTTTGACAGTAACATGTTAGTTTCTGTCAGATGGTTAACATTTTTAGGCCAGGCTGGGTGGCTCAGCCTGTAATCCCAGCACTTTGGGAGGCCGAAGTGAGTGGATTGCCTGATCCCATGGACTCAAGACCAGCCCAGGCACCTTGGCAAGACCTTGTCTGTACAATAAAACAAATAATAGCTGGGCGTGGTAGCACATCTATAGTTCCAGCTACTTGGAATGCTGAGGTGGAAGGATAGCTGGAGCCTGGCAGCTTGACAATGGGGTGGCCATGAGCGTGTGTGCCATTGCACTCCAGGTTGGGTGAAGGAGTGAGACTCCAACTCAAAAAAAATTTTTTTTTCAGTTCTCTAAAAATGTGACTACATTATACCAATTCTGCTTCCACTATTTGCCTTGGCTTGAGTGCCCTGTTATAAAGGGGCACCGCTACAAAAGAAGTCAAAAACAATCTCCAGTGTCAGAATATTTACATCAACTTGTCTAATGGCAATTTCTTTACTGGCATTGCAGTTCCTTTTTTTTTAAATTTTTTTTTAAGGTTGAAGTCTGACTCTGTTGCCCAGGCTGAAATACAGTGGCATGCTCATGGCCACTGCCCCCTCCATGTGATGGGATCAGGCTATCTTTAGCTTCCTGAGTAGCTGGAAGCACAAAAATGGGCCACTATGCCCAGCCAATTATTAGAATTGTAGAAACAAGGTCTCACCAAGTTGCCCAGACTGGCCTGGAAACCTGAGATTCAGGTAGTCCTCTCTGCCTCCCAAACTGCTGGAATTACAGGCATGAGCCTCCATGCCTAGCCTCTTCTGTTTCCTTTACAACTATCTAGCATTGAATTGGGAGCACTTGTTTCATCAAGTTATCTGCTAACTTCGCTGGTGTGGCCCTGAGTCTGGAATATCTTCAACGTTTGTATCTTGATACCCTTCACTTTTCACTGTTTTGTCATATACACAATCATTCTTTTTAATTTCCTTGATTGGTTCTGGGGAGACAAAGTGCTCATAAGGAAAAATTAACATTACATGGTGTGTGAAAGAAAACTTCACAACACTTGCATTCATCACATAACAGCAGGAGATGGCCACAAAGCTATTGATTAATACACTATGTGACAGAGTGAGATTCCAACTAAAAATATATATACTCAAGTGTTTTATCACATGAACAAAGGTCTGAGCACTACATGTACTCACTCATAAGTGGACCCTGAAAAATTATCAGAATACTAAAAGAAAGTGACTGGCAGTAGTAGGACACTGCTGTTGTGGGGGTGTAGCATTGTTATGACCAAGTTGCAAGAAAGAGACAAGCCAGCATGCCGAGTTTAATTAATTATGAGTCCATTATTAACACGTGGGTCAAGAGCAGGCTCACTCCAGAAAAAAACTCTTGACGCTTGAGTGGAGTTTGCAACAAGTTTTTAAAGGCAAAAACTGCAAGGGGGCTACATAACAGGGGGTGGGTGTACAGGGTACTAAAGACAAAAGAAACGATCTCTTGGATTTCAGTTAACAAGGCATACAATTACATGGAACTTTTGGCTAGGGAGTTTTCAATGGCCTGCACGAATGGTCAGCATGATCAGAGGAGTACAATTGTGGGTGTGTGGTCATGGAAACATTACAGCAATTACATGTATACAATGGGGGACCATTTTTAGCTCAGGCAGACAGCTTGGATGGAGGATTTCAACACAATGGAGTTACTTATGTCAAGCAAGTTATTGAAATTATTTTACATATTTCATTAACTATTTCAACATCAATAAGGGTACTCAAACTTTACATGTACAATGACAGCTTATGACCTAACCCTCAATTGTACCCTACATTTTAAAATAAAGATAATTTTAAAAAAGAGACAAAACAGAACCCTGGTTCCCTGGATGAGGACAATGGCAACGCACAATTTCTATTTTATGTCAAGGATTTCAAGTCTTTTTTTGTAGAAAAGTCATATTTGAATAAAAATGTAAAAATTATTAGGAACATTGTGTCAGCATGTTACATACATCATGATCAAGCTCCATTCATGTCAGGAATGTAATGGAGATTCAGCATATGGGAATGCACCAACACAGTTAGTTACATTAATAAAATCGATGAGATATATAATGTTGTCAATAGATTAAAAAGACATTGTGAAGCTTTTACAATAAATTATACATCTAAAGAGCAAATTCCAAAGAAGTGTAAAAATTTCTGAAACACATGAAAAACAGTAGAAATGAAAACAAATGAAAATATATGTTTGGGAAGATAGATTAAATGGTATCATTAAGTTAATCTTCTAATCACTTTATCAGTTGAGCTTGATACTAATATACATACCAGCTGTTCGTGTTTTGAAGACAAAAAATTTTGACCAACAATATTTAAATTCATAAAAGTCTGAAAGACGTATTGTACATAATAAGGACTTGAAAAGTAAAGCAGTGTAATAATGACTTTAAAACAGAGTGAGATTGGAGTACCGCCAGGGGAGTGAGGGGACATACCTCATCAACAAGTGTACCTGAATAATGGACATTTGAATACAGAACCCTGGATTGTACCCAACATCTTAAAAAAAAAAAAATAGGCTGGGCTCAGTGGCTCAATCTGTAATCCCAACATTTTGGGAGGCCGAGGTGAGTGGGTTGCCTATGAGCCCATGGGTTTTGAGACCCACCTGGGCAACTTGGTGAGACCTCATGTCTATAATACATAAAAAATTAGCCAGGCGTGGTAGTGTGCATCTGTATTTCTGGCTACTTGGAAGGCTAAGGTGGAAGAATCGCTGAAACCCAGCAGTTGAAGGCTGTGGTGGCTGGAAGCGAGCCAATGCACTCCAGTCTGGGCACCAGAGTGAGACTCCAAGTATAAAAGAAAAGAATAAAAATAAATAAAGACTGAAAAAACCAAGGGAATAGAAAGTTTAACAGTAGAATAAGACATGTGTGGAGGCCAGGCATGGTGACTCATGCCTATAATCCCAGCACATTGGGAGAGCACATTGGGAGGCTGAGGTGAGGTGAGCCCATAGGTTCAAGACCAGCCTGGGCAAGTTGGTGAGTCCTCATCCCTACAATAAATGAAAAAATTAGCCTAGCATGGTTGTGCATGCCTGTGGTTTCAGCTACTTGGAAGACTGAAGCCAAAGGATCACCTAAGCCAAGTAAGTCAAGGCTGCAGAGTCTGGCTTTTAGTGTGTCACTGCCCTCTAGCCTGGGTGACAGTGTGAGATTCCTACTCAACAACAAAACTCTTCTCACAGACTAATTTAAGAATAAATCTTGTCACCCCTGCCTGAGTGAAAGAGTCCATGAGTCAAGAAAAATAAAACAAATGAAAAAACCTTAAAAAAAAATTTGGAAAACCTTTTTGATATTTATTGGTCTTAGTAATGAGTTTTTTATATGACAGTAAAAATACTGGACTAAAAGCAAATATAAACAAGTTCAACTGCCTCAAACTAAAAAGCTTCTGCCCAGTAAAGGAAAAATGAAGAAGGATTACAGGACAAGTGAAAATGTTTGCAAGCCACATATCTGATTAATTTGATTGATATCCAAACCATACAAGAATGGTTACTTTTCAATGAAGACATACAAATTGCTAACATGTATATGAAATGGTGGTCAGCATCAACAATCACGAGACACTCGCAAATCATCTCAATAATAAGATATCATCACAGACCTGTTAGGATGACTAATGTCAACCACAGGGTGATACGTATTGACAAGGATGTGAAGAAAAAGAAATCATATCTACAATTGGTGGGTTTGAAATTGGTAGTTACTATGCAACTCATTATGAGTATTCTATAAAAAAAAACAACTAGCATACAACAATGAAATCTCTTTCCTGTATACATAACCAAAGGAAATAAAATTAGCTAAATAAGCATCTCAAAGAAGTATCTACACTCCTATGTTCATTGCAGCATTGTCAAAATGGCCAAGCTATGAAAACTACCTTAATGTTTCTGGATTCTGTATTGATTAAGAAAATACATTATATATACATAATAGCATATTATTCAGCTATAAAAATATCAAACAATCCTGCAATATCACCCTTATGGATGAAAGTATAAGACATTGTGCTAACTGACATGAGCCAGGCACACAAAGAAAAATACTGTATTATATCACTCATGTCTGAAATTTTAAAAATTACACTTATAAAATACAGTGGTGGCTGAGCATCTATAAGTGGGGGAAAAGGGAGACATTGTCCAACGGTTACAAAGTTTCAGTTATAATGGAGTTTTAGGGATCTAACGCATAACATATTGACTATAGTTAATATAATATCTTATATGCGTAAGGAACTTGAGGAAATTGTAGATATTGTGTTATTAATACAAAAAATAAAAACAACAACTACTTAAGGTGACTGATATGCTCATTAACTTGATCACAGTCATTGGTTCACAATGCATATACATATCAAATTATTACATTTTACAAAGTAAATATGCGGTTATACAATTTTATTTCTGTAAAATAATTCAGATGTTAAACACACGTACAACAGGTATATGTATCTGCATATACATATGTGTATATACAACCCAGTCCTAAGCTTCATACTAAACAAAAGAATTTTAAAACCAGTTATTAAGAAACATGGCAACATGTGGAAGTCAAATATATGTTTTTCAATGTTCTAAGTAATATAGTATATTTTTAAAATGTGGGTATATACAGTTTAAAATACCTATCTCAGCTTTTACTTAAAAAGACAAAGTAAAATAACATCAGGTTTTTATCTACCTAGAGAGATAGACTATGTCTGGTAAAACTATGGACTATGAATTTATTTATTTTGAGTCAGTCAACCAGGCTGGAGTATAAAGACACACACACAGTCACCACAGTCTCAGCCTGTTAAGCTCAGGTGATCCTTTCACCTCAGTCTTCTAAGTAGCTAGAACTACAAGCATGCACCACCACACTTTGCTAATTTATTGTACAGATGAGGTCTGGCCAATTGCCCAGGATGTTTCAAAATCCTGGGCTCAGGCAATGGTCATGCCTCTGCCTTCCAAAGTGCTGGGATTCCTATATAAGCCCTGAGCCTGGCTTGGAGTATGAATTTCTATACAATCACATTTGAAACCTCCCTAGGTTAGCACAAGAGAAAAAATCCCAGGCTTCTCAAAAACTATTTCCACAGGAGCAGACCACATTGCAAGCCCCATTTTAAGCTCTGATTCCACATTGCCCTGTGTCATCTTCTTCATTCACTCCTACCTACCTGGGGGTTTGGCTAATGTGCTGTGTCTCCAGGGCTCCTTACTTTGCCCCAGACAGATGAGCAAGTCTGGCTTAGAGACAGCAAGACCTGTTTTATTAGAAAAAAGTAATATGATACTTGCTGGGATTCTCCTATTACAATCCCAGTACTGTGTTCAGAAAAGAATACACTACACAAGATTCTAAAAAATTAATTCCAAATATTGTTTTTCCAATAGAACCTTTAGAACATTTCAGAAGAATTTTAAAATTTTAGGACCTTAGCTCAGTACTAGTAAATAAAAAATAGAGGGCAGCTATTGGAATTTAAGGTGTGGGCAACAATATTTTGTTTTGTTTTGTATTTTTTTGTTTTGTTGTTGTTGTTGTTGTTTTTAGAGAGCAGGACATAATGAGAGGACAGAAAAGCTCCCACAGTAAGAGAGTACCCAAAGGTATTGTCAGGCAATAATATTTTATGCCCCCAAATTTCAGGACTTACCACTAATATAGTGTGAATGGCACAGATCAGTTCAAAATAGGGAAAGTTTCATTTGAAAATGTAACATCATTGATTCTTTAATTTCTATGCCAACAAATGACAGTTTTGTTGGTTTTTTTGAGTTGGAGTCTCACTCTATTGCCTCAACTGGGGTACAGTGGCATGCTGCCGGCCACCGAAGCCTCAATCTGCTAGGCTCCAGTGATGCTTCCACCTCAGCCTTCCAAGTAGCCAGAATTACAGGCATGTGCTACCACGTCCAGCTATTTTTTTATTTATTGTGAAGACGAGGTCTCACCAAGTTGTGCAGGTTGTTCTCAAACCTGTGGACTCAGGCAATCCACTTGATTCAGTCTCCCAAAGTGCTGGGATTGCAGGCTGAGCCACCAAGCCTGGCCAACAAAGTTTTCATTGAAAGCAGGGATCTGTAACTCATTTGTGCAAAGCAGAAACTCACAGAAAACATGCGACAACAGGACACAAAGCCCTTAGTATGAAAGATAAATTGTTTCTTGAGATTGTCCTCACCCAGAAGCAGAATCATAAGGGTTCTCTAATATCACCTCCTTGTACAAAATTCGTTGAGCAAACTCTAGGCATTTCCACTCTTCTGGAGAGAATTCTATGGTCACATCTCTGAATGTCAATAGCCCCTGAAAATGATACATATTTATCAAGTGGCCATGGGCTCTAAGTTAAAGCTGAGAGTAATGAGAACAGGTTTCAGCTGATATGACAACTGGAATTAATCAATAAGTCAATAGTTAAGCAGAAATATTCTCTTAGTATATTGTCTAAGTCATAAGCATGGAATAAAATCCACTCATCCAGGGTCGATACTTTCCTTTTGTGAGTAATATAGTACAAAATGTGAATACTGACAGAGGCACATACATTTTTTAGTGTTATATTCACATCATACAGAATAATTTTAGTATTGGTCAGATGGAAAACTCATAGGGAGTTAGAAGATCCTAATCAAGTTTAAAGTTGTACAACAATGAATTGAGCATCTTTCTAAAATGCAGCTTCTGATTAAGGAGATCTGGGTAAACCTAAGTTTCTGCACTTTTATTTCATTTACAGGGCCTCACATTGTTGTCCATGGTGGGTTGCAGTGGCATAATCACAACTCATTGGAAGCATGTCCTCTGAAACTGAAAGGATCCACTCTTCTCAGGCTTTCAAGTGACTGGAATAAATTGGTGTCACATGCAAGGCAAAAAGACAACACATCAGTACTGTGATATTATTAACCAAAAAGTATGTAAAGTATAATCATGATCTAATAATGAAGAAACAAACATTTTATGCAAAATTCCAACTACAGGTATCTTCCATGATTTGTAACACTCAGCGCATTGATATTGGTTTTCTGTTTAGCACCCTAGAGAGCAAGTCTCTTCTAATTCTTTATTCTGACCTTCCTGAATTAATATGGTCAGTAACTGCCACCATGCTTAAATGTGTATTTTATTATTCCTGTTCTGCATGGAGCAGATGGAGCATGCAGATTGAACCTTAGTAGTACATGTTTTTATCCTTCACTAGAATCTGAGGATCTAATCCATCTCCAATAGAAATCTTAGCTATCCATGCCTTTCCATTTCCACAGACACAGGGGAACATGTTTAATACTGCAGGTCATACGTTCATGGTGGGAACTGTGCATGGTAGCTATGAAGTATAAAAGAAGAAACAAAGAGAAGGAACTGACATGTGAGGAAAAGTTTTCAGAGCCCTTGAATATCGCAAAAAGAACAAAAATGAACTAAACTCATTAGGCAGGACAATCATAAGTAGCAGTCAAGTTTTGCAAGATAAAATAATGACAATACAGTAGGAAAAGAGATACAGTCCCTGACCTAGGTCACATTTACCAAGGAACCAGTCATTTTTGCCTTTTACTCCTCACCCTTCTTTGGCATTTCTTTTCAGTTGAGATTACCTGGGCAAGTCACATCTACATTTTGAAAATATGACTTTTAAAATTAAGTTAAATAGATTTTATGAGTCTGAGTCTCATTCCATAACACAGACAGGCATGAAGTGTCTCCACACAGCTTATCACAACCTTCACCTCCTGAGCTCAACAGATTCTTCCATCTCAGACTCCCAAGCAGGTGGAACAACAGGCATGTGTGACTACTCTTGGCTAAATTATTTCAGTTTTTATAGCTACATGGATGTGCTATGTTGTCCAGGTTGGCATCATACTCCTGGGCTCAAGTAATCTCCTCTCCACTCTGTCCCCCCACCCGTGGATAAAAACCAGGGATAAAAAAACAAAAAAGTCCTCACAAACCAAGAGGGGTCTTTAGTACGCAGGTCCCTCATCTTCTTGCTTTTAATGGTCCTCTAAATAAAGTCACAGGCCCTGCTCCAACTCCTTGTTTTGACTTTGGCTGTCCCACCTGGCAGAACTAGGTTTGGATCTGGTGACAAATTGTCAATGACCCTTACAACTTGCCTTGGGTATTTTCACCTGGATATTCCAGATCAGACAACTGCAGAGCTGTCATCCACCAGCACCTCCGTGTAGTCGGCTTCCCCCTACCTCTTCTCTTTGCCTTTTACCCTAGGCCTGCCAGGGACCCCACACCAGTAGCCCTGACTGGAGCTTAAGGCTTCCTGATCCGCTCTAGGTTCAAGAGAAGTCCTAAACAATGTGATGGAGCCTCCATTTAACCTTGGGGGCGATGAGAGCAATGGCGCCAGGACAACAGCCCCTCCCTTTCTATGGTACCCCGATGCGGGTCAGACCCCCCATAACAATCCTGGGTACTGCACATCCGGAGCGCGATATTGCCTGGAAAGTCTACATGTAGGGCGAGGTCACCACTGGGACAGAGGACCCTGGGGACCGGACCAGCCCCACCCAACACAGAAGTGACTGGGTCTGAGCCGCCAGCTGAGAAGCATCCAGGATCATAGCTGAGGGGGAGGCCGGTCTGCCACAAGACACTACGCTTCTGCTCTTGAGTGACAGCAGATGCGATCAGATGGTGCTGCTGGAGTCAAGAAAAAAATAAGCATGTTTTTGCTTGTAGCATTTTAAGGTTGAGTTGCCTCCCTGCACCGAATGTTGGGGTGAGGAGCAGGATGTGGTGCGAATCACGGAGCATGCTGGAAACCCTGGCACAGGAATAGCTACTGGAGGCTTGGTCACTGTGCTGCAGGACTCCATCCCAGTCTGCAGAGGCTGCAAAACACTCCAATGTATCCGGTGAGTAGTTTCAAGGTGAGTCCACATTTTTTGCCCTGCTGGGAAAATCCACATCCACCAGTGACATGTTGGACAAACTAGCCGTTGCCAAGTACCAAAGAAATAAGCAGTCCTAAAGAAGAATAAAAAGTAAAAATAAATAAATAATTAAGAGAGGGGAAAGAAAGAAATTAGACCACCCGCATGCTTCTGTTTCAAAAGAGTGTAAGGCAACCCCTTCTGGTCTTCTCCAACTGTGGGAGCTTTTCTGTTCTCTCAATAAATTCTGCTTAAAAAAAAAAGGAGTGTAAGAGAATACAGAAATATACACAGATGCGAGAGGTCCACAAATTCAGATGATCTCCTTGCTTATCAGAATACTAAGGGCTCTAGATCAGGCTTGGTGGCTCAGCCTATAATCCTAGCACTTTGGGAGGCTGAGGAGAGTGGATTGCCTGAGACTGTGGGTTTGAGACCAACACCCTGTTGATTCTATTAATGTAATAGTATTGATGGATTCCCAAAAGTGGAATCTCATTTTATTCCTCGCATAAAGGACACTTAATCATGATGTAATGTTTTAATGTGCTGACAATATGGTTCCAATAATCCTTACATTTATATTAGAATGTGATTTTTCTACAAGGAAAAGATATGAAATCGTTTGTATGCAATAAAGATTGTGTATTGTGGTTTTCCTCAGTCAGGAAAAGCACATTTTTATAGTTTTCTAATATCACCTTCCTGGACAAAATCTGCTGGGCAGGGGCCTAGGCAATTTCCACTTTTCTGCAGAGAATTTCATGGCCACATACTCAAATGCCAACATACACTTAAATCAAGAACAAAGTATACTTATCAAGGAATCATGGACAGAACTGTTATCTACAGGTGAAATGGGAGGGTAAGGAGAGCAGGTTCTAGCTTCGATGTCAATGGGAATATCAAATAAATCATTTTTAACACAGAAACTTTCGCTAATGTATTGACTTCGAGGAAATGGAATGAAATAGAATTCACACAGCTAGTGAAGATACTATACTTTTGTGAGTGGTATGATATAAAATTCAGGCAAAAACACAGTCATATACATTTTGAAGGCTGTATTTCCATCACACGGTAAGTAGTATATGTTGCTCAGATAAAGAATTAATAGTTAGAAGGACCCCCACACATTTTAATGTGCACAGCAGGGAAATTAATAGTGTTAAAATGCAAAATCTGATTCAGGAGATCTGGGGTAAAACCTGAGATTCTGCCATTATTTTTTTGAGTTGGGGTCACTTATCCATTCTAGCATGCAGTGACTCAATCACAGACACTACAGCCTCTACCTCCTTGGCTGAACAGATCTATACTGCTCAGCCTCCAGAGTGGATGGGTTTACTGGAATGCACAACCACACCAAGCTACTTCTTTTTTGGTTTGGGGTAGAGATAATGGCTGGCTATTGCCTAGCCTGGTCTCAAACTCTTGGTCTCAATTATTCTCCTGCCTCAGCTTCATAAAATGCTGGAATGACAGGCGTGAGCAACTGTGCATGCTCTGACTTTCTGCACTTCCTTTTTATTTTTTATTTTTTGAGTTGGAGTCTCACTCTGTCACCCAGACTGGAGTGCAGTGCCTACTCCTGGCCACTGCAACCTCAACCTGCTGGGCTCCAGTGATTCTTCTCCCTCAGCCTTTCTAGTAGCTGGAACTACAGGTGTGTGCTACCACCCGGCTAATTTTTTTTTATTTATCATAGAGATGAGATCTCACCAAGTTGCCCAGGCAGGTCTCAAACTCACAGGCTCAGGCAATCCACTCACCTCAGCCTCCCAAAGTGTGAGATTACAGACTGAGCCACCGAGCCCAGTTGACTTTCCGCCTCTCTAACAAGCTCACAAGTGATGCCAATGCTTGTGACCCCAGAGAATTATTTTGTCAAACATATGCCAAGTGGCAGAGCCGGGGTTTATCTCAGTTTATCTGACAAGTAAAGATGAGAGCCTTCAATTTTTTTTTTTTTTTTTGGTCTACAATATATTGTGGGTTACTGACATTTTCTTTTCCCTTTTTATAGAATCAGAGTCTCACTCTGTTGCCGAGGCTGGAGTGACTTGGTATGCCCATGCTCATTGACCGACTGGGCTCTGGTAATCCTTCTTGCTCAGCCTTCCAAGTAGCCTATCACACCATTTTCTACAATGGCAGTCGATACAGTGTATCTGCTGGTGCAAAAAACACTTATTGAGCATGTAATACTTGGATTGTTAAAAATGACCCTGTAGGCTGGGCATGGGTGGCTCATGCCTATAATCCCAGCACTTTGGGAAGCTGAGGTGAGAGGAGTGCCTGAGCCCACAGATTTGAGACCAGCCTTGGTAACTTGCCAAGACCTCATCACTACACTAAATCCAAAATTAACCGGGCATGATGGCAAGTGTCTGCAGTTTCAGCTACTTGAAAGGCTAAGGTGGAAAGATCACCTGAGCCCAGCAGGTCAAGGTTGTGGTGACAAAAAGAGTGTCAATGCACTCCAGCCTGGGTGACAAAGTCTGAATAGTAATAAAAAAAAAACCCAAGAAACCAAGATTATTTACTTTGCAGGAACGTGGATGGATTGAGTTTATGATATAAGTGATTGAGCCAGGCACGGTGGCTCTTGCCAGTAATTCCAGTACTTTAGCAGGTGGAAATGAGAAGACTACCTGAACCCAGGGGCTTGAGACCAGCTAGGCAACTGGACAAGACTTTGTCTCTCCAATAAATTTAAAAAAAACTAGTTGGGTGTGGTGCTGTGTCCATGTAGTTCCAGCTACGTGGAAGGCTGAGGTGGAAGAACTGCCTGAACCCAGCAGGTTGAGGCTGTGATGACAAGAGTGCCACTATACTCCAGCTTCGTTGAAAAGGATTTAAAAAAAACCTCAATGATGTATTACATAAACAAAGATCTGAGTACTACATGTACTCACTCATAAATGGACATTATTCATAATACCATAAGAAAGTGATTTTCAGTATTGGGACACTGACCTGGCAGCAGGAGGACATAATATCAATAAAGGTACCCAAATTTTACATGTACCATGACCACTTATAACCTAATCCTGAGGTATTCCCTATATTTTAAAATAAAAATAATCTAAAAAAGAAAAAGAAAACCACAGAAACCTGGTTTCCCAGGGTGAGGACAATGTCAACTCACAATTTCTATTCCATACTAAGGATTTCATATCCTTTCTTTGTAGAACAATGACATTTGAGTAGAAATGTAAAAATCATTAGAAGCATTGTGTCAGCATGTTAAACATTCCATCATGATCAAGCTCCCTTTTCAGGAATGCATAGGCAATTCGGCATTTGGGAATCCATCAATACAGTTAGTCACATTAATAGAACCAATAAGAAAGTAAAATATTTCTGAAACACATAAAAATCAGTAGAAATGAAAATAAAAATACATTTTGGGAAGAAAGTTTAAATAATATCATTAGGTCAATAATCATCTAATCATTTTATCAATTAAACTTGATAATGACAGATACCAGCTGTTTTTGCTCTGGAGAAAAAATTTTTTGCACACAAGAACATTTAAAAGGAAATCCTTTAAAAGTCTGAAAAAAGTAGGATGATATCATAGATAATAGGACTTGAAAAATAAAGAGGTGTGATAGTTAAATTTAAGACAGACTGAGAAACCAAGGGAATGCAAAGTTTAAAAGTAGAATAAGAGCCGGGTTCAGTGGCTCAGCCTGTAATTCCGTGCCATTGGGAGGTTGAGGTGAGTGGATTGCCTGAGCCCACGGGTTCGAGACCCACCTGGGCAACTTGGCGAGACTTCATCTCTACAATAAATCAAAAATTAACTGGGCACAGAAGCGCGCACCTGTAGTTCTAGCTACTTGGAAGTCTGAGGCGGAAGGAATGCTGGAGTCCAGCAGGTCGAGGCTGCAGTGGTGGGGAGTGGTGACTGCACTCTGTCTGGGTGACAGAGTGAGACTCCAACTCAAAAAAATAAAATGAAATGAAATAAAAATAAAAGTACAATAAGACATATTTGTGAATGCACTATACAATCAGTTACAGTGGTAGAAGAGAAGCAGTGACTTTGCTGTGTCTCACCAGAGACTGAATCTCACACATGTGCAGAGACTTTTTCTTCCAGTATGTTTGATTCATGCAGTTCTTTCTTCTCACCCATGTCAAGAAGAGGTGACCCAGATCTTCTGAGTGTTCAGCCTTGGGATCTGTGTCTATGCACGATAAGTACTTTATTATAAATAAGTTCTGTTAAAAGTGTAACCAGTTGAGCTCGGTGGCTCAGTCTGTAATCCTGCAATTTGGGAGCCTGCAGATTCAAGATCTGCCTGGGCAACTTGGCGAGACCACATCTTTACAATAAATCAAAAAATTAGCTGGGCATAATAGTACACACCTGTAGTTCCAGCTACTTGGAAGGCTGAGGTGGAAGGAACATCGGAGTCCAGGAGGTTGAGCCTGCAGTGGCCGGGAGCAGCCACTGCACTCCAGTCTGGGTGACAGAGTGAGACTCCAACTCAAAAAACCCCAAAAAACCCCCACAAGAGTAACCAATATTATATGCAACGGAAAGCCCATCACATATTAAGTCAGCGATGGATAATGTTCTAAAAACTAGATGATTCTTCCATTAGTCATTTTGGAAGCACAGAATTCTGCTATATTCAAATAGGTGGAACTACACTTTCATTATATCTCAATATTCTAAATTCTGACATTGCCAATGACACAGTTTATGTAATTCAGGGTCGATTTGATTCTCCGTCATTATGTCCCTTACTCTTTCACTTCCAAAACATCTTCATACCGAAATATGACTTTTTCTTCTTAAAGTAGGCTTCTTAGAAGCTGATATTGACAATCAAATCTCTTAGGTATTTTATCTGGTGTTGGGAGCCAGCCTTGGAGGCCTGCCTGATTGACAAAATCCAGGTGCACTGAGGACCCCCAGCCGCAATGTGAGTCTGAGAAGCTGATGCTCTTCTGTCTTCTGCCTTTGCTGTTGATACGGCTGAAGAATTCTGTGCATTCGTGGAAGAAGAAAACAGCATGTTTATGCAAAGTATTCACAGCTAACCTGGAAATGTTATTGTCCAATTTTCCACTTCCCACTATGCAGCTTGACCTTTTCTAACCCACGTAATGGGCAAACTCTGAAGCACGTCAAAAAGGCTTTCTTTCACTTGGTTGTGAGTTACCAGATATTGCTTGAGTAAAAATGATAGAAGTATATTCACCTCTTATTTGATTTAGAATATGTAGTTTAGTGGTTAGACATAAGGTTTTTTAAATGCACAAGTTCATAGTAAGTTCATTATAAACTCATTATAAGTTCAGACACATGCCTAGGAGTTATGTAGGTGATTTATAACATTGTTTCTACGGATTTAGGGCAAAGATTATTCATCAAGGTTTTTTACTTAGTCTAATTAAATACGTAAGACTTTGAGTTGCCATACATTGCATAGGTTTTTCACTGAATTCATAATACATTAATTAGATAATTTTATAATAAATTAACTTTATACAATAAGCAAATTTGGGACTTGGGAAACATCATTAAAAGTTTCTTTTGAGTTTTCTTTAGGAATAAACACTGCATGATAAGAGAAAAGCAATGAAGACACCTGGACAGGAAAGGCAATTATGAAACTTTGAAGATCACAAGACCCCTGAGAGAAACTCCTGATACGTGGAGAAATGTACACCTGGAAACTTTCTTGAGGCACTTCAAGAACTGTAATTTAGGACTTTGGGCCAAAACTATCATTCTTGGCATTAGGAATAGTTTTACAGTTTAAAGTTGTTTTGTGCTTTTAGGAATAGTGCTATAACTTGAGATTGCTTTGAAAAGAGTTGCTGGTAGTGCTATTCTAGGCATAATAATTGTTTTATCCATGTATTAAGCATAGTTGGTAAATGTATAATCATGCAAGTTTATATAATTAATATACATATATATTAGGGTCAACAAAAAATTATTAGGCTTTGGTTATGTTTAACAAGGTTTTTCTTTGAATCAGTAATTCAGGTTTAATGCTGTAGTCTGATGCTTTCTAATTATTTTGAAGATTGGTTTTGGTGCAAAAGTTTAAGTTCTCATAAGGATGAAGTTGGTACTTTAAAGATAATAATAATTGCTTAGGTGGTTATCTCAAGACAAAGATATTTTCCAAAAGGTTGCCAATCATAAAGGAAAACACATCAATCCACCCCCTAAACAACCATTAACCTAAACTTCAAAACTCATTAGAAATTATATGACCATAATTAATTTAGTTTTTTTAGTTTTATTTTATGTATTAGTTCACTTTTGCATAAAGATTAGTGTATGTATTTTCACAGTAAGTCACCTGCATGGTTAATTTTTAGATGTTTGTCACTGTTTCTAATAAAGTTTATAGACTTTGAATTCCTACTGTCACTAGAGATAATTTAGTTTTGTTTTGGTGATTACAAGGCCTTCTTGATTTAATAAGTAATGTGTAACAAAAATAATCAAAATAAGTTTTGTAAGTTGTGATATATTATGTTTAGCTTAAATGAAACTCCTTTTAAACTTACCTTAAAACGTATTAACTGAAAGTAGTTAGTGCTTTTGGTCTGCTTAATGCCATAATATAGTTTGAAAATTTTCAAAGAAAAACTGTCTACTTCAAAGACCACAAGATAGCGATACAGCTAAGGTTACTGATTAAGTTACTGGTTACATCTGTTGTAGGAATTGCCTTTGTCCTTTCCCTTACACAAATAATATAAAAGCTCACTGTTATCTGGCAATAAATGGCATTTGTCCTGTTTGCAGCAGAGCCAGTATCCAAGTTTTTCTTTCAATGCAGACACCATTCCCACCTTCGTGGTACCTTAGACCCGGCAGGAGCTGAACTTGTGCAATCAGGAAAATATTTCCCTTTATTTCTATTCTTTAAATATATCCACCAGGCTCAGTGGTTCAGCCTGTAATCCCATGCTTTGGGAGGCCGAGATGAGTGGATTGCCTGAGCCCACAGGTTTG
>NW_007260519.1:68362-84882 GCF_000164805.1 Carlito syrichta | reverse complement strand
GTTTGAGACCCACCTGGGCAACTTGGTGAGACCTCATCTCTACAATAAATCAAAAAATTAGCCAGGTGTGTAGTGCACACCTGTAGTTCCAGCTACTTGGAAGGCTGAGGTGGAAGGATCACCAAAGCCCAGCAGGTCAAGGCTGCAGTGGCAGGGAGTGGCCACTGCTCTCCAGTATGGGTGACAGAGTGAGACTCCAACTCAAAAATAAATAAATAAATATATCCAACTGTACCTTTATTAATAACATTGCTACAGCATAATAATACATTAATACAGTACTGTTAATACTAGGTTCTCTGTTTTCAAGAAAATAAAAGTTTTGAAAACACCCTTAGAGCTTTTAGTTTAGTTTTGTAATTTTAATTTTTATTCATTCATATACTTCTGTTTATAATTTATATACATATATATGATTTGAGTTGGCATCTCTCCACCACCCAGGCTGGAGTGAAGTGGCGTGATTATGGCTCAACCTACGGATTCAGGCAATTCTTTCTCTAAGCCTCCTGAGAACTTGGGGACAACATGCACCACAACATACAACAAATATTTTGTTATTTTTTGTAGATATGAGTTCCCCAGGCTGCTCTGAAATCCCTGCGATCAAGACATTCTCCCACCTTGGCCACCAAAAGTATTAGGTATAAAGACCTGAGCCACCATGCTTTGCCCCTCACTGCTTTTAGGTGTTTTCCTCCTTTGTGGTATTATGCAGTTTGACTAGTAATTGCTTATACTACTGTTTTATTTTTCTATTTTTGACACACTTTATTTCTAAATTTAGGAATTTATGTCTGTTTCAATTATTTTGCAAACTCATAAATCATCAAATCTTTGGATATGACCTTTTATTTTTTAACATATTTTACTCAAACCACTACATAAATGTTTGAGAAACGTTTCATATTTTACATTCAAGTCACCATTTATGTAGAACTGTATTTGTATTTTTTAACACTTGGACTTTGACACTGAGTATATAAATTGTGCTCAATATTTCCAGTCAGTAGTACTGTTGTCAGCTCAATCTAATTTTATGTTTATACGATACATTTTATGTTATTGATTTATTACATTTACAATTTCTTTGGTTTGGCTGTTTTCCAAATATGGCTACTCATGCTTATACTATCTTGTTATTTCCACATCTATTTTGCTCACTGTACTGTTAGTCCATGAAGAACATGGATTTGACCTCCATAAGTCCATGTTTTTCAACAAATACACTGGAATTTTTTATTTGACAATTTGTGATCATTTAAAAGAAACTCACAGAAAAACCATACTTTAGAAATATACTTTACCAATATGTCATGAGCACATCAGATAGAAGTATATTCTTGTCTGTTTTGATATTTACTACCATAAAACATATACAAATCTATCATACAAAGGTAAACTTATCAATTTATGCACTTACATGGTATACATGGCACCATCAGCAGTTGGGAAATGTGTAAATAAATGTAAAGATGCAGTATTAACTCATAACTGCATAAAATTAACTATGACACAAAGTGTATCAGTCAATAATTTTGGGACCACTTCTTGCTGCCAGGTGATTTATGCAAATGTTGAGATTCTGGCTCACACACCATGTGATGTTAATGTTTCCATTTGAGCACTGGTCTCTCCAGAGTTATTCAAGAAAATTACAAAAAATAATTTTATTCATGATAAAATGGTGGAAAGGGAAGGGTATCAAGTATAAATGTTGAAGATATTCCAGAGCCCAGAGCCCACACCACAGGAGTTAGAAGCAAATGACTTGAAGGGACAAATGCTTCCAACCCAGTGCCAGATGACTGGAAAGGAAACAGAAGAGACTGGGTATGGTGGCTCATGCCTATAATTCCAGCACTTTGGTAGGCAAAGTACAGCAGACTGCCTTATCTAGGACTTCCAGGCCAGCCTGAGTAATTTGGTGAGACCTTGTCTTAACAATGAATCCATTGTGTCAAATGTTTTTGGCACCAGCTACTCAGGAGGTTAAAGAAAAAAGATGGCCTGATACCATCACGATGAGACTGTAGTGACCACAAATTTTCCACTGTATTCCTGTCTGGGCATCAGAGTCAAAACCCAACCTAATATATATGCATATACAAGTGTAAGGATTCAGAAAGTTAGGTCTTATAATTGTGCTCCTGTATAATCTTTATTAAAATAATAAAATATCCCATAACTTAAAAAAAAGGAAATATAATCTATGAAAAAAGGTTCACTAGACACATTCTTTCATAAGTTACTCAATAGTGCATGTTCATCATTTATCTACAATCTTGTATAAGATAGAACAGATTAACAATTGTGGAAACATAACAATTTATTGTATGGACAACAAATGTTAATACTTTATAAACTATTCTGTTTATTAAAATGAATGAATTTACATAACCTAAACAAACCTTCAAATTGCACAATATGCTCTCTAGCTAAAACAGATTACAAACATTCAAGCATTTCTTTTCTTCTGTTAGTGGGATATATGTGCAAACAGTTTTCTTCAGTTTTCAAAACTGAATGTGATTATTAACTAAACATAAACTTAAAATATATACTTTTTTTGAGTTGGACTCTCACTCTGTCACCCAGACTAGAGTGCAGTGGCTGCCCCCAGCCACTGCAGCCTCAATCTGCTGGGCTCCAGTGATCCTTCCTCCTCAGTCTTCCAAGTAGTTGGAACTACAGGCATGCACTACCATGCCTGGCTAATTTTTTGATTTGTTGTAGAGATGAGGTTTCACCAAGTTGCCCAGGTGGGTCTCGAACCCGTGGGCTCAGGCAGTACACTCACCTCAGCCTTCCAAGGCATGGAATTACAGGCTAAGTCACCGAGTCCAGCTAATATATACATTTTAAGAGTATCCTTGCTCTGATGTCTATGAAAATATTTTACTTATATCAAATTGCACTTATGGCATGTAAGTATTGATACTATGAAGATGCATCAAGGTATTAATACTCTGGTCTCATTTTCTCATTAATATGTTTATAGCAAGACAAATAATTTCTAAAACTCTCAATGGTTGTCATTTATTTCCATGGAATAATATGTCATCCTAAGCACTCACTTCATGCAGAATGTGAGTCACAAAAAAACCTCTTTATTTTGATCTTTTAAAGATTATATGTCAGTGTTCTTCATCCTCTATTAAAAAATGAGGGGACTGCTGGTGACCTACTATACAAGAACATTTCACAGCTCTAATGTGCCAACAACTGTCTCCCTGCTTTTACATAAACACAATGAATGAAGACATAGCATCGTGGGAATTGAGTTACATCAATATTGTTTACTTCTCAAAATATCCTCAAATTCTATCAGTAGTACAACCAAAGGTATAGAAAATATACTCATGCTTTCCTAAAAGCAAAAACCATCTTCTAATGTCATTCAATATCTATTATTTATTTTAATTTTACTTTTCAGTAAATAAGTTTTTACATAAATTGCAACTGTAGTTTTCAGTCTGAATACGCTAGTATTTCCAATGGCATATATTTTGTCCAAAGGCCAGTCCACATTCTTTAAAATGCAGATCCTCTCCATTGCACAGTCTAATGTCAAAAAAGTTTTTGCTGGTTAATGTCTTTAGACAATTTTTACATTTGTACATTTAAAAGATCTGTGATTTAAGGAAAGATAATGATTCTCTTTACATCTGTAAACTTCTCACCATGTCTCTATGGTTTATAACTTGATATATGATTTTCCAGTCATTAGAGATATGGAAAATTTAGAGTGTAAATTGTCTGATATTGAGTAAACTTGGAATAACAATGAAAAGGTTTACCCCATTCTGCCCACCTATAGGGAATCCTTAAATAAAGATGTTGACATGCATACCAACTATTGAATGAGAGCTAAAGGCTTTATCACATTCTTCTCTTTTATATAGTTTCATCTCAGTATGATTCTCACATGTCCAGCAACTTGTATATGAGAACAAAAGTCTTACCATATTTCTCACATTTGTAGAGATTCTCTCCAATATGATCATGTGTCCAGCAAATCCATTGTGAGAGTGAAGGATTTTGTCATGATCTTCACAGTTGTAGGGTTTCTCTCCAGTATGGAGGTCTTTAAATACTTTGAGAGTAAGCAGGGCTCAGTGGCTCAGCCTGTAATCCTAGCATTTTGGGAGGCTTAGGTGAGTGGATTGCCTGACTCCGTGGGCTTGAGACCCACCTGGGCAACTTGGAAAGACCTCATCTCTACAATAAAAAATTAGTTGGGCATGGCAGCATGTGCCTGTAGTTACAGCTACTTGGAAGGCCGAGACAGAAGGATCACCGGAGCCCAGCAGGTTGAGGCTGTGGTGGCCGGGAGTGGCCACTGCACTCCAGCCAGGGTGACAGAGTGAGACTCCAACTCAAAAAAAAAAAATACTTTGAGAGTGAAAGTTTTTGCCACATTCTTCACATTTGCACAATTTCTTTCCAGTATGGCTCCTCCTATGTATAGCAAATTATTTGAGAGCAAAAGATTCTGTCACATTTGTCACATTTGTAGGGTTTCTCTCCAGTATGAATTGTCTTATGTCCAGCAAATCCTTTATAAGTGTGAGAAGCTTAGCCACTTTTCACAATTGTAGGGTTTCTCAACAGTATGGATTTTGACATGTCAAGAAGTAGTGAAAGACTTTTCCACATATATCACATTTGTAGGGTTTCTCTCCAATATGGATGGTCATGTGTCCAGCAAATCCTTTGTGAAAGTGAAAGGCTTTGTCACACTCTTCACATTTGTAGTTTCTCTCCAGTATGGACAGTCTTATGTTCAGTAAATTGTTTATGAGAACAAAAGGCTTTGCCACATTCTGCACGTTTGTAGAGTTTGTCTACAATATGGCTCCTCATATTATAGCAAGTTGTTTGAGAACAAAGGACTTTGCCATACATATCACATTTTAAAGGTTTTTCTCCAGTATGGTCTTATGTCCAGAAAAATCCTTTATGAGTGTGGAAAACTTAGCCACACTTTTTACAAATGTACGGTTTCCAAACAGTATGAATCTTGACATGCCAAGTAGTAAATGAGAGTGAAAGGTTTTTCCACATTTCACTTTTAGGTTTTTCTCCAGTATGGATGGTCATATGTCCAGCACATCCATTGTGAGAGTGAAAAGCTTTGCCACATTCTTTTCACTTGCAGGATTTCTCCCCAGTATGGATAGTCTTATGTTCAATCAATCCTTTATGAGAGCAAAAGGCTTTGTCACACTCTTCACATTTGTAGGGTTTTTCTCCAGTATGGATGGTATGTCCATCAAGTCCTCTTTGAGAGCAAAAGACTTTTCCACACTTTTCACATTTGTAGGGTTTCCCTTCAGTATCGATACTCTGATGATGAATAAGACCTGACTGCCAGCAAAAGGTTTAGCCACATTCTTGACATTTGTAGGGTTTCTCTCCAGTATGGATGGTCTTATGTCCAGCAAGTCCTCCTTGAGAGGAAAAGGCTTTGTCACACTATTCACATTTTTAGGATATCTCTCCAGCATGGATGGTCTTATGTCCAGCAAGTCCTCTTTGAGAGGAAAAGACTTTGCCACATTCTTCACATTTGTAGGGTTTCCCTTCAGTATGGATACTCTGATGTTGAATAAGACCTGAATGCCAGCAAGACTTTGCCATTCTTGACATTTGTAGGGTTTCTCTCCAGTATGGATGGTCTTATGTCCAGCAAGTCCTCCTTGAGAGTGAAAGGCTTTATCACACTTTTCACATTTATAGGGTTTCTCTCCAGTATGGATGGTCTTATGTCCAGCAAGTCCTCCTTGAGAGTGAAAGGCTTTATCACACTCTTCACATTTGTACGGTTTCTCTCCAGTATGGATGGTTTTATGTCCAGCAAGTCCTCTTTGAGAGCAAAAGGCTTTGCCACATTCTTCAGATTTGTAGGGTTTCTCTTCCATATGGATACTCTGATGTTGAATAAGACCTGGGTGCCAGCAAAAGGCTTTGCCATTCTTGACATTTGTAGGATTTTTCTCCAATATGGATTACCATATGTCAATTAAGTTGTGAATGAGAGCAAAAGGCTTTGCCACATTCTTCACATTTGAAGGGTTTCTCTCCAGTGTGGATCACCTTATGTCAAGTTGTGAACGAGAGCAAAAGACTTTGCCACATTCTTCACATTTGTAGGGTTTCTCTCCTGTATGGATACTCTGATGTTGAATAAGACTTGAGTGCCAGCAAAAGAGTTTGCCACATTCTTGACATTTGTAGGGTTTCTCTCCAGTATGAATCACCGTATGTCGAGTAAGATGTGAAAAAGAGCAAAAGACTTTGCCACATTCTTTACATTTGTAGGGTTTCTCTACAGTATGGATACTCTGATGTTGAATAAGACTTGATTGCCAATGAAAGACTTTTCCACATTTTTCACATTTGTAGAGTTTCTCTCCAGTGTGGATACTCTGATGTTGAATAAGACCTGATTGCCTATGAAAGGCTTTGCCACATTCTTCACATTTGTAGTGTTTCTCTCCACTATGGTTGGTCATATGTCCAGCAAATCCATTGTGAGAGTTAAAGGCTTTTCCACACTCTCCACTGTGAATGGTAATATGATGAGCAAGGTACGAATGAGTATGAAAGGATTTGTCACATTTTCACATTTGTAGGGTATCTCTCCCCTATGGTTTCTTTGATGTTGAATAATACTTTGTCACATACTTGACATTTGTAGGGTTTATGTGCAGTATGGATTCTCTGATGGCAAATAATATGTGAATACCAAATAAAGGCTTTTTCACATTCTTCACATTTATAGTTTCTCTTCACAATGACTTTTCTGATGTTGTGATTGACATCAGTAATAGCTAATCATTTTGCCACATATTTTACTTTTGAAGGCTCTCTCTACCCTATGGATTCTTTCATGACTATTTAGATAGGATGATTTCCTAACCACTTTCCCATATATATTGAGTACATTTCCTCTGCTATTTTTTTGATGTTGACTACATTTTGAGGATCGGTTAAATGTTTTGCCTTATTCAGGTTTGAAAGTCATTTCAGCAATATGGATACTCTGGTGGAAAACATATTTGGAATGTTGATGAAAGACTTTCTGTCTCTTGTTACATTTGTAATGACAATCTATCTGCCCTTCACCCTCATGCACACTTTCCCAAGATTTTTTTAAGCATCAGTTCTTAAGGCCAAATTTTTCATATTTTCTCCCTGGCACCTTTATAGGTGAGTCTTCTATGCTCTTCTCTGACAAAAGTCCCTCAGTGTAATGAGAAGTCACAGCTGAAAATAATAAAAATATAAATTTATTTGATATATTAGACTCAGGTGAATATCCTTTAAAAATCAAACATAATATTACATTATACAGATATAAATATGATGGTGGGTACAAATTACAGGTTTCCACTCCTTCATAAATATATGTACATAAGAAAATACCACATTGCCTGTGAGAACTCAAAAACCAGTTAATACTTTGCAGAATCTCCACTGAGCACAATGCTAAAACAAATTACATGGAAGAGGAAGTTTAGTAATTTTGTCACCATAATCCTCTTCCTTCATAATACAGCATGATGCAATCAATGAGATGTTCTAACTCTTGATTTCTTCCTCAGGGAATAAACAGAAGGGTGGGGCATGAGTCAACACTTCTGCCCTTTGGGGGTTTACCCAAAGGCTGGTTTCTGTCCCAACTTACAGAGAAGACACATCCTAAGAATAAGAATGAGAGTCTTCTAGAATCTATAACTTAGTGATTGGTGTCACTTTAATCTAGACAAAACAACTTCATAAACATTATGACATGTATATCTTTGACTTTCAAGTACCCCAATTCAAACAAAGTATGCCAAATCATGGAAAGAATCAGGATTAATGATTCAATGGAGGGTACAACAATAATTTGTGGAGCTGCAAATTACAAAAACATCTGAGAAAATTTCAAGTGAAATGAAGAAAATAAGAAAATCAACAACTTCATTGGACTCAAACTAGGATAAACACAAACATACAGTCAGACAAGCTATTATCAATGTTTTAGGCTATTTGTAATCCCAGTACTGAGGAGACTGAAGGGGAGTGATCACCTGAGCCAAGGAACTTGAGGCTGTAGTGAGCCTTACTTGAACCACCACACTCCTGCCTGGGTGACAGAGAACATGGCTGATAAAACAAACCATAAAAAGGATTTGGAAAACTTCCTTCATATTGATATTGGTGCTAATAATAAATTTTTATGACTGCAGGAATACACATAAACAAGTTGGAGACGTCAAACTGAAAAGTTTCTCCATAGTAAAGGCAAAAGGAAGAAGACTTACAGTACAAGAGAAAACATCTGAAAACCACATACTGGATGAAATGTTAATATCCAAAATATTCAAGAAAATTATACAAATCAAAAGCAAAAACAAGAAAATGATAATCACTTCAATAAAAAATAGCCCCCAAATGAACAGGTATTTATCCATTGAGGACATACAAATTGCTGACAGGTATATGAAATGGCACTGAACATCATCAATAGGGCAATTTCAAATAAAAACAATGATGATATATTATCTCACATCTATTAGAATGGCTAATAGCAAGCAGAAATGAGATAATTTGTGATAAGAATGTGAAGAAAATTAAATCCTGTATACTCTTGGTGAGTTTAAAATTGGTAGAGTCATATAAAAGTCATTATCAATATTCTTTTAAAAATAAAAATAAACTGCCATATAACACAAAAATTGCTTTCTGGGTATATGACCAAAGGAAATAAAATCAGTACCAAAAACAAATTTCTTAACCCTACGTGCATTGCTGCATTTGTAAAGATGCTCAAGCTTGAAAACAACCTACATATTTGTGGATTCTATGTTGATTATGAAAATAACACATATATACACAATAGTATATGATTCAGCCAAAAAAATATTAAAGAATCCTACAATTTCAACCTTATGGATAAAATTGTAAGACATTATGCTAACTGTGAGCCAGGCATGCACATACAAATACTGTTAGAACCGGTACAATGACTCAAGTCTGTAATCGCAGCACATTGGAAGGCCAAGAGGATTGCCTGAGCTCAGGGGTTCAAGACTAGTCTGGGCCCCTTGGGGAGAACTTGTATATAGGATAAATAAACACATAAGCTATGCAGGGCAGCCCGCACCTACAGTTCCAGCTATTTGAAAGGCTGATATGGAAAGATTGCCTGAGTCCAGGAATGAAGCTGTGGAGGTCATTAGTATGTCACTGCACTCCAGCATGGGCAACAGAGTAAGATTCCACCTTGGGGGAAAAAAAAATCCTGCATGATCTGACTCCTGTAAATCAAAAAACATTGCACTCATAGATAAGAAAGTATAATGTGGTCACCAGGACCTACAGATGGAAAAATGGGGGTGTTTTTCAATTTAAAATGACATAAAGAGGAATCCCTAGAAATATGCTCAGATTTTTCTCAAACCCCCAATGCAATGGAGGATTAGTCAGATCATGCTTTCCCTCAGAAGACATGAGAACTTTGGTTCTTACTCTGAATGTGCTACAAGTACACTGAAAAGGAAAGTGAAAATGGAGGATTGAAGAGCATAAGGGTAAGCAAGTGATGTCTCTGTGTCAGCAATGAAAACCTAGGCTTCTCAAAATTATACTTATTGGAGTAGAAATTCCCAATCCACATTTTAAAGTCTCGCTCCTTCTGGGACTTTGAACCTCTCATCTGTGTCACTGGCACAAGTATTCCCATCTACATGAGTGTATGGCTATCATCTTTGCTTCCTTTATATTCCAGGGCTCTTTACTTTTCTCCCAAAAGGTGACCAGACATGGCTGGGAGACTGTCTATCACATCATCTCCTCCTTCCCACAATCAGAAAGTAGGCTCAGAAGAAATTTCCCAATGTTCCACATCTCTTTCTGGAGAGACCTAGAAGAATGGATGATGTTTTCAGGTTTGGCATTTTTTGGAGATGTCTATTGAATGGCTTTTGTCACACTGATGTGGAGTCTTGAAGAAAATGAGGGCATATTATGGATGGCAGGCTTGTGTCTATTGAGCTAAAAATTAATGTTTTTCACAGCACCAGAAATACTTTACTACCATAGACAGTATACTAGGGTAGCAATGACTAGGGGATCTAAAAATGAAAGAGGATAAACTTTAGAACTCAGAAAATAGAATCAACATATCCTGACATCATATTTAAGAAGCAAACACAATCTTTAGCCCAGTTGATCAATATTGGTCATTTCTTGTAAAAAGCTAGGTTATTAATTACTGGAATGAGCAGCTGAGTTTTGAATTTCCAAATTTATATATGAAACAAATAACAGTTGAAGAAACAAAATTAATTTGTATAAATCTACCCTAAAGAAATAAAAACCTATGCATTACTTGAGAAAATCAAAATGACCCTCTTAAAAATGTTCAATAATAAAACAGAACACAAACAGAACAAAAAATTGAAATTACATATGAAGAAATTCAGAATATCAATATAGAGTAAAACTATAAAGAAGAAATCAATAAAACAGTAAAGCTGAAAAATACAATAATTGAAGTTTTAAAAATTAACTGTAGGGCCATAATAATCATAAACAGGCAGAAAAGTATAAAATCAAAAATGTAATATTTATAAATATTAGACTGGTATATAAAATGAATAAATATGATATAAAATGTATATAGACAATTGGGGTTATTGGACAGCATCAAGCAGACAAATATCCTGATGACAGAAGGCAAAAACCTATTTTTTCTTTTTTTTTTTCAGTTGGGGTCTCACTCTCTTACACAGATTGGAGTGCCATTGTATGCTCATGGCCACTGCAGCCTTGGACTGCTGGGCTCTGGTGATCCTTCCACCTCAGCCTTCCAAGTAGCTAAAAGTGCAGGCATGAACTACCATGGCCAGTTCACTTTTTATTTATTGTAGAGACAAGGGCTCACCAAGTTGTCCAGGCTGGTCTCAAACTTGTGGGTCAGGAAATCCACTTGCCTTGGTCTGTCATGTTCTGGGATTTCAAAATATTTCTGATTCCTCACTGGCTGAATTCAGAGGCAGAATTTACAGATATGGACTGAATAGTACAAGATCTGGAAAACTGCCATTGAAATATAAGGGAAAATAAAGACTTACCAAAATAAGCAAAATTGAGTGTGTTTGTCTCCAGTAAAACAGGGCTACAAGAAATGCTCAAGGGAATTTGTCTCTTGACAAATAAAACAATGGTGAACAGCATCATTAAGTCTATAAAAATATAAAGTTGTGTTAAAGACGCTGCATATTAAAATAGAAAATACTCTGCTCTTATCTGGTGTCTAACATTCACATAATCTTCTGTAGAATTTTTAAAAACATAAAATTTGAACACATCTTTCTTAATAGGCCCACAATATAAAATGTATATTTTTATGACATTAATAAAGTGACAGTAGGTGTAAAGAGATAGTGTTGGCTCTTGCTTTGAGCAATTTGGGAGGCTGATGTGAGAGAATAGCCTGAGACCACTGATTTGAGACCAGTATGGGAAACTTGATGAGACCTCATCTCTCCAATAAATCAAAATATGAGCTGGACATCATGGCACGTGCCTAGTAATTCCAGCTACTGGGAAGGCTGAGGCAAAAGGATTGCCTGACTGGGCTCAGTGACTCAGTCTGTAATCCCAGCACTTTGGGAGGCTGAGGTAAGTGTATTGTCTGAGTCTGGGCAATTTGGTGACACCTCATCTCTACAATAATTCAAAAATTAGTTGAGAATGATAGCGCATGCCTGTAGTTCCAGCTACATGGAAGGCTGAGTCTGAAGGATTATTGGTAACTCACAAGTTGACACATGAGTGTCGGTGGGCATGCCACTGCTCTCTAGTCTGGGTGACTAAGTGAGTTCCAACAAAAAAAGGAGTACCTGAGTCCAGCAGATTGAGGCTGCAGTGTTGAGGAGCATGCTACACTCCAGCCTGGGTGGCAGAGTGAGAATCCATATCAAAAAAAGAAAAAAAGATAGTTTTTATGCAATGAAAGTTAACTTGTTTTGATTTTCTTTTTTTGACATACTCTTACACTGTCACCCTGCTGGAATGCAATGGCATGCTCAAGGTCACCTCAGCCTCGACTTCCTGACCTCAGGCACTTCCTCCTTCTCAGCCTTCCAAGTACTTGGAACCACATACCAAAACTCTAGGTTAACATACCAAAACTCTAGGCTAACTTTTAGATTTATTGTATAGACAAGTTCTTTCCATGTTGCCAAGGTTGGTCATAAACCCCTGAGCTCAGGCAATCCTCTCACCATGGCCTCCTAAAGTGATGGGATTACAAGAGTGAGCCACTGTGCCTGGTTAATTTGTTATGATATGAAGACATACTGGTGTAACTTAACTATGTGTTATGCACTCTCCACTTGTCACAGGAATCACAAAGAAAATATCCATAGAAGGTAATCAAAAGGTAATAAAAATGTAGCCAGGTATGTCACCACCAAAATAAAAGTAAAGTAAAACACAGAGGAAAGCGGTAAGAGAGAGAAAGGACAATATAGCTACAGAGCAACACACAAAACTATTGAAAAATGGCAATAGTAAGTCTTTCTCTTTCATCAGTTACTTTTAATGTAAACTCATTAAATGCCCTAACACTAAAAATAAATGATGGATGAACAGAAATGAAGATCTAACAATCTACCAGCTTTCAAATATTTACTTTAGTTATAAGGAATCAAAAAGCCTGAAAGAAATAGGATGGAAAAAGATACTGTATGTCCCTTACACACAAAGAAATTCCATATTGAGAGTACATTCAACAAAGTTAATCTTGGTACCAAAGTTACACAATGGGCTACTGTTCTGAAACAGCTTTATACGTTTTCAGAAATAATACATAGAAGACAAACAAAAAATGAAGGAAAACTGTTAAACCAACAAACACACAAAAATCACATGAATGAATCAAAGAACACGCATTGACATTTTTGAAAGTTCGCAACTTAAAGGCTCATAAGTAGGAAACACTATATTCTACACAAATAGTACCAAAAAACCAGGATTGCAACATTATTGGACAAAATACTCTGTAAGTAAAAAAAAAAATTGTCATTTCTTTTCAAGGTGGAGGGAAGAGGAGAACCTGAGCTCAGGGATTCAAGACCAGTGTGGAAAATTGAAGAAATCTTGTGTCTACAATAAGTAAAAAAATTAGCTGAATATTGTGCTGTGTGCCTGTAATTCCAGCTGCTTGGAGGGCTCAGGATGAAGGATTACATGAACCCAGGAGGCCAAAGTTGCAGTCCCCATGACCATACCACTGTACTCCAGGCTGGGTGATACAAAATTTGACTCAAAATAAATACTTTCACATAAGGTAAAGAATGATATTGCATAATGATACAAAAATTAATTTAATAGCAAGCAATAGCAGGCACAAATGAATATGCAACTGATATCAGGGTTCCCAAATATATGAAGCAAATGTGGTCAAAGTAAAGCAAAAAGTACTTAGCAGCATAATGACTGTGAAATAACTGAATGCCCCCTTTTCAGTAATGACTTGAAATGCCAGACAAATGATCAATAAAGTTTCAGAGGATTTGACCAACACTAGAAACATCATAGAAAGAGAAGTTTTACAGAACACTCCAATCAACACCAGCATATGCTGCATATTCAGTTGAACATAGCACATTCTTGAATATAGACAATATTTCACATCCCAAAACATGTCTTAACACATTAAATAGGACTGAAATTAGCCTGGTGCATTAGGGCATGCCTATAATTAATCCCATCATTTTAGAAGGTGAAGGTGAGAGGACTGATTGAGCCTACAGGTTCAAGACCAGCCTGGGCAATATGGTAAAACTACATTGCTACAGAAAAAAAAAAATTAACCAAGCATAGTGTTACACACCTGTAGTTCCAACCACTTGAAAAGGTGAGGTGAAAGGATCACCTGAATACAGAAGGTCAAGGCTGCAGCACCCATGAACATGTCACTGCACTCCAGCCTAGGTGGCAGTGAGACTCCAACTCAAAAATAAAAAAATAGAACAAGGGCTAGGCTTGGTGGCTCAGCCTGTTAATTCCAGCACTTTGGGAGATTGAGGTGAGTGGATAGTCTAAGCCCGTGAGTTCGAGACCAACCTAGGCCACTTGATAAAACCTAGTCTATAATAAATAAAAATTAGCCGGGCATGGTAGTGCATGCTCGTACTTCTGGCTACTTGGAAGGATGAAGCTGAAGTATTGGCAGTGCAAAGCAAGGCAACCCTGGGGTGACCATGAGTGTGCTATTGCACTCCAGGCAGGGCGATGGAGTGAGACTAAAATTCCAAAAAGAAAAAGATTGAAATTACACAATGTATTTACTTCTCACAATAAGGAAATAAAAGTGAAAATTAAAAGTTGAAAAAAATATAATGAAATAAAAAATACTTGCAAGTTAAGCAACACAATCTCAAGAGTCAGGAGATTTAAGCCGGGTGTGGTGGCTCACGCATGTAATCCTAGCACATTCGGAAGTTGAGATAAGTGAATCGTTTGAGCCCTAGAGTTCAAGACTAGCATACGCAACATGGCAAGACCTCAATCCACAAAACATAAAAAAATAGCCAGACATGGTGGCACATGCTTGCTATTCCAGCTAACAGGTAGACTGAAGAGGAAGGGCTGTCTGAGCCCAGGAGGTTGAGTGCTTTTGAGTCATGATCATCACTGTACATGGGAGACATGGTGAGACCCCAACTCAACAGAATCTGGAAGATTATTATCAAAAATGTCAATTTGACCCACAGTGATATACAAATAATCTAATTCCTATGATTATTTCTGTGATACTTTCTTTGGAAAAATATTTTTTAATTCTGAATTTACATAGAATCTTAAGGAATGATAAATACCTAAAAAAAAATTAGCAATAAAGGATAAGATACAAGTATCACACCTCCTGATTTTAAAACATATTGTTGAACCCAGAACTCTAATCAGAGAGAGAGAGAGAGACCACAAAGAGCCAGCTCCGATGCAAACACACGAGGGTCTTTATTCAGGCTCGAGTCTGGGCTCACGCATGAAGCTGGTAGAGGCTTCATGAATCAGAGCATTGATCCAGTATGGCAAGCAGTTTTTATGCACAATTACAGAGGGAAGGGAAAGAACTTTAAACTTGATTTTACATGATTGGGTAATTTCTCCTGATGGGTACGGGAACACTTGGTATTGGTAGGTGCCTTTCGTGGTCTGTAACCTGACTGCCCGTGATTGACAGAAACCCACTTAACGGGCAGAGTGGAATGTCAGATAACTTAGGTTCATACTGTCACTGCGTATAAAGTAACCTGAGCAACCTGGAGGTTACATTAGCCATTAAGTTTGCTGATCCACCCCGAGGAATGCTTAGGAAAGCTTGTTTGCTTAACATTTACATAACATAACATGGTCATTATGGGACAGCAAAAGCCAAACTTAACAAAGTTTTAAATATGAATTCTGCAAACACATACAGTGAATGTGGGGTAGAAATTCATATAGTACTAGTTCTGGAAATTTATAAAATATCACAAATGTCTTATAGCAAGGCGGTTTTGTAAAGGTCCTTCAGGTTTACATAGCCACTGCGTGTAAATTAACACTGGCATGGAGGCCGGTGATTTAAATCAACATAAAGCCCACCTAGAGAGCAGCTAGTGCCTCAGAGTCTTCTGCAGTAGCAAAGGAATGTCTGAAAGGGGCTTATCGCTTTAACATTTACATCCCGTTGTAAAAGCAGAAGTCAGCATGGCAATTGGGACTGACAATGCTTAACCCAAGAGTTCTAAATACAAACACTACTTAAGCCATTATAACTACACAATCAGGCACTACCCGCCACCCGACATATGCCTAATTCTATGGGGTCTGAGGTAGGATTTAAAGTACTAAGATTTCATAAAGTACAATAAACATGAGGTAGGAATACACAAAATATATAGTAAACATGAGGTAGGGATATATGAAATATAGTGAACTAAACACTACTTTTACAGCAAGTATGGCTTTTTAAGTTTCTTGGTTTCTTGGGTCTCTCAATAGCATGCTCTTAACCTAAGTCTATTACTGTCCTCTCACTTTTCAAGTTGATCTATATGTTAATTAAGATTTTTGGCCGGGCTCAGTAGCTCAGCCTGTAATCCCGCACTTTGGGAGGCCAAGGAGAGTGGATTGCCTGAGCCCATGGGTTCGAGATCCACCTGGGCAACTTGGCAAGACCTCATCTCTACCATAAATCAAAAATTAGCCTGGCATGGTAGCACTTGCCTGTAATTCCAGCTACTTGGAAGGCTGAGGCGGAAGGATCGCTGGAGCCCAGCAGGTCAAGGCTGCGGAGGCCAGGAGCAGCCACTGCACTCCAGTCTGGGCCACAAAGTGAGACTCCAACTCAGAAAAAAAAAGAAAGTAAAAAAAAAAAAAAGATTTTTGGTAATATTTCAACCTGCTACAAATTTATTCTAGTTATTATCATCCAGCTCACATTCCCCAGTCTTGTTACAAGGTTG
>NW_007260519.1:64628-68342 GCF_000164805.1 Carlito syrichta | reverse complement strand
AAACATGAGGTAGGAATACACAAAATATATAGTAAACATGAGGTAGGGATATATGAAATATAGTGAACTAAGCACTACTTTTACAGCAAGTATGGCTTTTTAAGTTTCTTGGGCCTCTCAATAGCATGCTCTTAACCTAAGTCTATTATTGTCCTCTCAATATGACTAAGGCACAAGAATAAAAATACGTGGTACTAGCAAGTAGAAAGACAGATAATGGAATGAAATACAAAACTTCAATATAAATTCTTATAAATATGAATAGTCTTTAACAGAGTTGGCATGGCCACACAATAGGGAAGCAATGCTTCTTCATAAATGGTGATGGAAAACTGGCTATCCACAAAACACAAAAATAAAGAAAATGATTAAATGCTTAAATGCAAAAACCATAAAGTTAATAGAACCAAATATAAAATGGATGTTAAGACAGTGTCCATGACAATGCTTTCTTAGATGACACTAAAAGCATAATGATGAAAAATATAACTAACTACTCAAAGCAAAAAAAAAAAAAAAATTTCAGTGAAGTAAAAACATTTCCTAAGGAATGAGAAATTTATTAAAAAATTTAAACATGCAATAGGAGTTAAAATTCAACATATTTAACCCCTAAAACAACAAAAATGGAAAAACATGACCATAACATGGACAGAGAAATGAACAGACATTTCTCCAAAGATGTATAAATAACCAACAAGCATTTCAAAAGGTTTTCAAAAAGACAAATAGAGAAATGTAAAGCAAATGCACAATAATATAAAACCTCACACCCATAAGAATGGCCAGTATAAAACAAAATAATTATGTTATTGAGGATGTAGAGATGATGGAATGCTTGTCTACTGTTGCTGGGGGAAAATGATGCAGCCACTATGAAAAGTAGTATGAAAAATGCCTCAAAAAATTAAAAGTAATCCTGTGACTTGCAATCCCAATTCTGGGAGTCTATCCAAAGATACAAAGCAGAACCTGAAAAAGATAGGTGTACATTCATGTTTATGGCTGCACTGTTGACAAAACCCAAAAGGTGGAAGCACCCTAAATGTCCTTTGTTGGGAGCCGGCTGTGGAGGCCTGCCTGAGCGTTAGGGATCCAGGCGGGCTGCGGACCTTGAGACCACCAGGCTGGTTCAGGAGCTGAAGGACCATTTCCTTCTCCTTTCTTTGTTGTTTAGCATTACTCATTGGTAGGGATTTTAACAATCTAAGCATGAAGTTCTGAGAATATGAAAGGCATGGCTGACTCTAGGGATCCGTTGTTCCCTTTTCTCACAGACTGTGGTTTCGGCTTTAAACTTAACATAGTTCAAACTCAGATCACATTTGGGAGCCTTATACGTGATACAAGCTTCTTTATAAGATTTAAAAATATATTTGTAGAATTAGTATATACATTTAGAGAGCTGTTTCCAGCTTTAGATGGTTATCTAGGGTTACCAGAAATGGCCCAGCACGAACTTTGGGCTGGGCCACATTCCTAAGGGCCCAGTGGTCATTTTAGGCTGGGCTGCATTCTTTTAATACAGCTCTTTAGTTACAATTAGTGTAAGTTTTTTCTACTTATAATAGAAACTGGATTTGTTTTATTCATAGAAAGTATTGTAGAATAGGTCATGCTACGTGAGGGAGTTATGTCAGTTCAAGCATGATCAAACATGATACTTTAAGGTTTTATAAGAATACAGCTAACTTTAGGAATTTCTTTGAACTTAGAACTTAGAACTTTCTACTAATTGCAGTTTTGGCTTTAGTACAATTACAGTTTGTATTTGGGTTTATTTTAGAAGATTTATTGCTGACGATCAGCCTTATATATCAGAATTAGGAATTAGAAACTTTTATAGAAATTAAGGTAGATACATGGGATTTTAGAATAGCCATTTTGTTAAGAGATCATAATCAATTGTTCCTGGAAATGGCCCAGCATGATCTTTGGACTGGGCCACATTCTTTAGGAACTGGTCTGACCTATAATTAAGAGTTTTTTATAGTACAGGTAAAGTTAGCACAGAATAGAAAGGTATTAGGATTTAAGTTAGTCATTAGGTGTTAGATATGCATAAGTTTTAGAAGTTATTGATTATTAGGATTTTGATATTAAAACTGTTGTATTGCTTTTGAGGAACATAAACCAAGCATAAGGAACAGTGAGATAATTTTGGGATTATCCTTCCTCATGCTTGGGGAAACCGCCTGGTGGGCGGGGACGGCCCCCCACCCACCTGGCTTTGTGTTCATGTAAAATTCTTGTGATTTGATTAAGATTGTCCTTCCTCATGCTTGGGGAAAACACCTGGTGGGTGGGGACGCCCCCCCACCTGGCTTTGTGTTCATGTAAAACTTGTGATTTGATTAAGATTGTCCTTCTTCATGCTAAGGAAAACACCTGGTGGGTGAGGAAGCCCTCCACCCACCTGGCTTTGTGTTCATGCAGAACTCTTGTGATTTGATTGGGATTGTCCTTCCTCATTTCTAAGGAAATGCCTGGTGCATGGGGGATGCCCCTCACCTACCTGGCATTGTGTACACGTGAAAGTCTTGTGACTTAACATGTGAAAGTTTGGGATAAAAGACTCACAGTTGGTCCCAATAAATGGCTTCTGCTCATTTCACTGAACAGTTGTCCACTTTCTTTCTTTCTCTTTCTTCCTCTTTATTTATCTATCCCTCCATCTTTCTTCCAATATCTATACCTACTACAGAATCGCCTTCTGCACTAGACAGAATCCAGTCTCTTTCTTTCTCCTTATTTCTCCAGAACATTCACCGATGCTGCCCCACCTTCCAGGAACCCTCTAAATCTCTTTTGGGGGCTGGCCCCCCATAGTCCTATAAAGAATGAATGGACAGAGAAAATGTAGCACCCTGAAAGAAAAAAATCTTCTCACATGTTATGGTAATGATAGAATTTGTGGACTTATGTTAACATAAACAAAACAGTATCAGCTAGATAAGGTTGCCCGTGTCTGTAATGCCAGCACCTGAGCCCAGCAGTTCAAGACTTGCCTAATACAGTATAACAAAACTTGTGCTTAAAAAAAAAAAACAGTCAGACATGTAGGCACCAATCTGTAATCCCAGTACTCAGGAGGCTGAGATGGAGTGATCACCTGAGCCAAGGAGCTCAAGACTGTAGTAAACCTTACCCGAGCCACCACAGTCCTGCCTGGGTGACAGTGACCATGACTCATAAAACAAAACAAAACCTTAACCAGGATTTGGAAGACACCCTTGATATTGATATTGGTCTGAGTAATGATTTTTTTAATGACCATAGGAACAAAAGCAAATTTAAACAAGTTGGAGACATCAGATTAAAAAACTTCTGCATAGTAAAGGGAACACAAAGAAGGCTTACAAGACAAGAGAAAAAAATCTGCAATCCAAAAACCTGATGAGTTGTTAATCTCCAAAATATACAAGAAAATTATACAAATCAAAGGCAACAACAAGAAAATGTTAATCACCTGACTAAAAAATAACCCTGAAATGATTATTTATCCAATGAGTACACACAAATTGCCAACAGGTATATGAAGTAGTGCTCAACATCACAAAAAGAAGCAATTTCAAATACATACAATAATGATATACTAGCTGGGCTCGGTGGCTCAGCCTGTAATCCCATGCCTTGGGAGGCTGAGGTGAGTGGATTGCCTGAGCCCGCAGATTCGAGACCCACCTGGGCAACTTGGCGAGACCTCATCCTCTA
>NW_007260519.1:49013-64608 GCF_000164805.1 Carlito syrichta | reverse complement strand
GAAGGATCGCCAGAGCCCAGCAGGTCGAGGCTGTGGTGGCCAGGAGCGGCCACTGCACTCAAGTCTGGGTGACAGAGTGAGACTCCAACACACATACACACACAAAAAAAAGATATACTATCTCACACCTGTTAGGATGGCTAATATCAATGAGGAAGTAACTTTTGATAAGGATGGGAAGAAAAAGAAATCCTGTATACTCTTGATGAGTTTAAAATGAGTAGAGTCATAATAAAAATCATTAAAACATTCTTTTTTTTTTTTTGAGTTGGTGTCAGTCTGCTACCCAGACTGGAGGGCACTTTTGTTTTATGGCCACTGAAACCTCAACCTGCTGGGCTCAGGTGATCCTTCAGCCTCAGCCTTCCAACTAGCTGGTACTGTAGGCAAGTGCCACCATGCTTGGCTATTTTTTGATTTATTATAGAGATGAGGTCTTGCCAGGTTGCCCAGCCTGGTCTCAAATCCAAGTCCTCAGGCAATCCTCTCACCTCAGCCACCCAATTGCAGTGATTATATGCAAGAGCCACCACACCAAGCAGAACATTGTTTTAAAAATAAAAACAAACTACCATGTAACATAGAAATCCCTTTTCTAAGTATATAAGCAAAGGAAATAAAATCAGTATCTCAAAGAATTATCTGCCCTTCATTGTTCTATGCAGCATTTGTCAAAATGGACAAGCTTGAAAACAACCTAAATATTTGTGGATTATCTGTGGATTAAGAAAATATCATATATATACACAATAGCATATCATTCACCCATAAAAAAATTAAAGAATCCTGCCATTTCAACATCATGGATGAAACTGTAAGATTATGCTAAGTGAAAGTGAGTCAGGCACACATACAAAAATACTGTGAGAGGCTGAGCATAATGACTCAAGCCAGCAATCCCAGCACTTTGGGAGGCTGAGGTAAGAGGATGGCCCAGGGGTTCAAGACCAGACTGGGCAACTTGGTGAGACCTTGTATCAACAATTTAAAAAAAAAATTGGATGTGGTAGCTCAGACCTGTAGTTCCAGGTACTTGGAAAGCTGAGGTGGAAGATTCACCTGAGCACAGCTGGTCATGGCTACAGTGGCTGTAACATGCCACTGTACTCCAGCCTGGGCAATAGTGAGACTCCAACTCAGGGAAAAAAAATATGCTGCATAATCTCACTCATGTGTGGAATCAAAAAAGATTGCACTCATAGAGAAAGAAGGTACAAGAATGGTCACCAGGGCCTACAGGTGGGGAAAATGGGAGATGTTTTCAATGGCTACAAAATTTCAGTATCACTGAGTTTTAGGGAAATAATGTATATACATAGTGACTTATAGTTAATAATGATGTCAAGTACACTTAAAAAATTTGCTAAGATAATGGACATTGTGTGTTTTCCTTACAAAACATGAAAATGGCAACTATGCAATGTGATTGATATTTTCATTAGCACAATTATAGTCATCATTTCACAATGTATAGGCATATCAAATTTTCACATTATCCACATGTTTATACATTTTTATTTATGTACAAAAAAATCAGATGTTAATCACACATACATAAACATATGCATATGTGTGTGTGTATATATGCATATATGTAAAGTATTTCTTAGATTCATACCAAAGAAAATTATAAAATAAGAGTTATTAAGAAACAAGGTAACATGTGGGAGTTTAATATATGTTTTTAATGTTCTATGTGATATAGTATACTTAAGAATTCGGATATGTAGAAATAAATTATCAATCTCAGTCCATACTTAGAAAAATTAAAATAACAGAATTTCTTCAATCAAGAGAGATAGTCTTTGTTCTGATAGAATTATAGAGTATGAATTTAAATAAAATCACATTGGAAACCTCCCTAGGATAGAAAATCATAAGTAGAAAACATCTGTCCAGAGAGTTCTTAAAATTTCTCAAATAACACTCTCTCACCTATTTCCAACATGACACAAAAAGAAAGCTTAAAAAATAGTTTAACTTGAATTTTCTAAATAAATAAGCAGATACTTGCACATCTTCAAAAAAAAAGTAAGCCGGGCTCAGTGGCTCAGCCTGTAATCCCATGCCTTTGGGAGGCTGAGGTGAGTGGATTGCCTGAGCCCGTGGGTTCGAGACCCGCCTGGGCAGGCAAGACCTCATCTCTACAATAAAATCAAAAAAATAGCCAGGCTTGGTAGCCCACACCTGTAATTCTACTAGGAAAGCTGAGGTGGAAGGATCACCAGAGCCCAGCAGGTTGAGGCTGCGGTGGCTGGGAGCGGCCACTGCACTCCAATCTGGGTGACAGAGTGAGACTCCAACTCAAAAAAAAAAAAAAAAAGCAGTCACCTCGTGCAGTCCCTAACAAACCATTAACTGGACTTTGATTTCCTCTAAAGCCTTGGAAGATGATTGAAGAAGCAGAGTTTTTGGAGAATGTCAGAACATGGATTAATAGATATCTCTTTGTGATAGCAAGAGAAAGAATCCCAGGTTTCTAGGAAACCATTTCCATTGGAGCAAGACCATCTTTGCAAACCACATTTCAAGCTCTGTTTCCTCAACCTGTGTCATCTGCTTCTTTAACTCCCACCTACCTGGAGGTTTGGCTGATGTGCTGTGTCTCTTCATTTTCCGGGGCTCATTCCTTTGCTCCAGACAGGTGATCAGGTCTGGTTTAGAGATAGCAAGTCCTGTTTAATTAGAAAAGTTTAACATGACTCTTGCTGGGATTCTTCAATTACAAACCTAGTATTGTGATCAGCAGAGAACACATTATATAAGATTCTAGAAAATTATTCCAAAATACTGTTCCCCATTAAAACCTTTAAGCATATAACAGAATTTGAAATTTGTGGGTTCTTCTTCTTCTTTCTTTATTTTTTTTTTTTTGAGTTGGAGTCTCACTCTGTTGCCCAGGATGGAGTGCAGTGGCATGTTCATGGCCACTGCAGCATTGACCTGCTGGGCTCAGGTGATTCTTCTCCTTGGCCTTGCAAGTAGAAAGAACTACAGGTGTGTGCTACCATGCCTGGCTAATTTTTTGATTTGTTGTAGAGATGTTGTCTGGTCAAGTTGCCCAGGCTGTTCTCAAACACATGGACTCAAGCAATCCTCTCACCATGGCCTCCCAATATGCTGGAATTACAGGTTTTAACCACTACACCTGGCCTCAAACTTGTTACTTCTTAGCTCAGTACTAGTGAGTCACAAACTTATGGAAGCAATTGGAACGAAGTGTGGGCAACGATATTTGATGCCACCAAATTTCTGGACTTACCACTAATATAGAGAGGACACATGTCAATTCATAATAGAGATTGCTTCTTGTCAAAATGAAACATCTCTAATTTTTTTCTATGACAAATCACCAACTTTTCTTTGATAACAGGAATCTGAAACTCATTTCAAAGAGCAGAAATTCCCAGAAAACATTCTACAAAGGAAGGCCATGGAATTCTTAGTATGAAATAGAGACTATGTGTTAAAATTGTCCTCACCTAGAAAAACCAGGTTTCTTTGGCTCTCTAATATCACATTCCTGTACAATATCCGCTGAGTGGGGTCAAGCAATACCCACTCCTCTTAAGAGAATTCTATAGCAACATCCTTGAATGTCAATAGCCCCTGAAAACGACAACACATGTTTACCAAGTGACCATGGCCTCTAGGTAAAGCAAGAGTGAAGAGAACAAGTTTCAGGTGATATGATAACTAGAATTATGCAATAAGATAATTTGTAACACAGAAATAATCTGTAATGCATTAGGTCTGAGGAGAAAGGTGAAATAAAATCCACTCAGCCAGTGTACACACTCTGCTCTTGTAAATGACCCAGCAAAAACTTGGACACCAACACAGACATGTACATTTTTCAGTAAGATATTTATATCACACAGAATATGTTGCATATACTGCTTAAGTGGAAAACTCCCAGTGAGTTGTAAGGTCCTCATCAAGTTTTAATGTGTAAAACGATGAATTGAATAGAAAACGTAAATTCTGATTCAGGAGATATAGGGTTAGTGTGAGGTTCTACACTCTTTTTTCAGTTGATGGGTCTCATTCTTATCCATGCTAAGTTGCAGTGGCATAATCACAACTCATTGCAGTCTCGATCTCTTTGACTGAAAGAATATATTCTCCAGTCTCCCAAGTAGTTGGGACAAATTGGTATCAGGTGCCAAGGCACACAGGTGCTACACAAAATCCATGCAGAGATCTTACTCCCAAAAAATATAGTAGTAATTTATTATTGTTTTTTGAGATGGAGTCTCACTCATGACCAACGCAGTGTTGACCTGCTGTTCTTAGGTGATTTTTCTGCCTCAGCCTTCCAAGTAACTGGAACTACAGATGAATGCAACCATGCCTGGCTAGTTTTTTTGATTTATTGTAGAGATGGGGGTCTCACAAAGTTGCCCAGGCTGGTCTCAAACTCCCAGCATCAGACCCTCCTGTCTCATCCTCCCTAAGTGCTGGGATTACAGGCTGAGCCACCACACCTGACCAATATAGTAATTTGTAAACTCAGTTTAATGATAAAGAAACATGTTGTAGGCAGAAATCAGCCTACAGGTATTTCCCATAGTAAGTAATCTCCAAAAGTATATTTCTATTGCTTGTTTTTAGCATCCTAGAGAGCTAGTGTCTTCTAATTATCCTTTTCCAGAAATTCCTGAGTTATTCTTGGTTGTAACTGCCACCCTGTTTAAATGTGCATTTTGTTAACTATTCTCCATGGAGCCAATGGAGCATCCAGCCAGAACCTTAAATATACTTATTTCAGCTGGGCACTTGGCTCATGCCTATAATCCCAGCACTTTGGGAGGTCGAGGTGAGAGGACTACCTGAACCCGTGGATGTGAGACCAGCCTGGGCAACTTGAAGGGACCCTGTCTCTACAAAAAATCAAAAAATTTGGGGGGCATGGTTGTACATGCCTGTAATTCCAGCTACTTGGAAGACTGAGACAGATGGATCACCTGAGCCCAACAGGTCAACACTGTGGTGGCTATGAGTGTGCCTCTGCACTTCAGTCTGGGTGACAGAGGAGACTCCAGTTCAAAACAAAAGTTCATGTTGCCATCCTTCACTAGGATCTGAAGATCTACCCCATCACCAGTGGGAATCTTAGGTATCCATGCCTTCCCATGTTCCCCAGTCACAAGGGAACATTTTCAATACTGCAGGTCATACATTCATGGTGAGAAGAGTTGATGGCATCTAAGCAGTATGGGTGAATAGAACAGAGGATGGTATGTAGGGAGCAGTGTCTGACAGACCCATTGAATTTCACAGGAAGGACAGATATAGTTAAAACAACTTATTAGGTAGGGCCATCACAAGGACAGCAGAAGACTGCAATATTTAAACATAGACATTCCTTCTGCCCTGGGACACATTTACCTGAGAAACAGCCATTTTTTTTTCTTTTCCTCCTAGTTCTCTGGGATTTCTTCTCAGATGAGAATATCTCATTAATTCACACCTACCTGTTGGAAATATTCCTTTATTCATTTAAAAACTAAATTGAATGTATTTTTTTCAGTGCCTTACCACCCTCTCAGGAGCCCCTGCATTTGCTCTTCTGTGTGTGCCTCAGTCAGTCTCTCTTTGATTTGTGGATTCTTCCACCATCTCCTTGAGGTGGGTTTACCTTGTCTTTTGGGACAGATTTTCTTCCTTCACAAGTGCAAGATCATCAAAAGGAGAGAAATCATTTCTGCCTTTTTCCCTTAAGAACAGTGAAGTGTCTAAATGTACACAGAAACCAATCACCAAACTAAAATTTATATCTTGAAAATTACTTATTTTAAAAAATATAAATGGGCCAGCTGTGGTGACTCACGCCTATAATCCCAGCACTTTGGACTCCAAGGTGAGAGGATTGTCTGAGTCCACAGGCTAGAGCCCAGCCCGGGCAATTTGATGAGACCCCATCTCTACAATAAATCAAAAAATCGGGCATGGTGGCAAGTGCCTGTAGTTCCAGGTACTTGGAAGGCTGAGGCAGAAGGATCACCTGAACCCAGCAGGCCAAGGGTGCAGTGGTCATGAGATTGCTACTACACTCCAGCCTGGGAGACAGTGAGATTCAAACTCAAAAAAAAACAACAAACAAAAAACTTAAAGTTAACAACCACCTATGGGACAGTCAACTGTCAAATGTGACATAACTCCAACTGAGGGGAGATCTCTGGCCTGTTGCATACTTGTATGCAGCTAACATAATTTTGAAATGCTGACAAGATAAGGTAGCCACAAGCATGCAGCTGTCCAGACTAACTCTGGGAGAGTGGGAGTACGGGCACTAACTGTTTTGTTAAATAAAGGAACAAGGAGACAGTGAACTGAGAAAGACAATTCACCACTTTCCAGAACTCCTTTCATCACCCAAATGGCTGCAGGTCTAAGCCACCTCGTTATCTTGGTCCCCCTCTACCCCCCCAGCCTTGATAAACATCAAAAGAAGCACACATGGCCCAAGAGGAAGCTTTAGGACACCACCTCCTCATCTTCTTGGTTTTATGTCCCTCCTCAATAAAGTCAGAGACCCTGCTCCAACTCCTTGCCTTGACTTATTGACTATCTTGCTACAAGCAGAACGGGGTTTGCACCTGGTGACACCAACTACTAATGACCCTGATGACATACCCTAGGGATTTCCACCTGGATAGTCCAAATTAAGAGACGGCCACGCTTTCACCCACCAGCAACTGCCTATGGCCGGATTCCCCCTGCCCCTTCTCAAAGCCTTTCCCCCCCAGGTTTTCCAGGGACCCCACAACACGAGACCTGGCTGGGGCTTCTGGACTCACGATCCACTGTTGGCCCAAGGGAACCCCTTGCGCTGTGACGCAGCCGTCGTCTAACATTGGGGAGGAGAGAGCGATGGGGCTTGGACCAGTCTCTCCCTCCCACCACGTGTCTCCAACGCGGGTCGGATCCTTCCCAGGCCCTCCCCGATCCCGCACATCTGGAGAGCGGGGCTGTTTGGAGAGGGTTAGACGGGTGAGGTCGCCACTGAGAAAGGACCCCGGGGTCCCGGCCCAGCCCCACCCTGAGCCAAGGGGACCGGGCCGAAACACCGGCGGGACGGGTCCAGGTTCAGAGCTGAGGGGGAGGCCGGTCCCGGCACAGCCGCGTCATCCAGGTCCATCCCCGCTTCCCCTCTCCCCACCCGCTGAAATACTCATCAACTCCCGTCTTCCAGGTGTCAGGCGTCCTCCCTTTGGACTCCCGGGACCTGCTGGTCACAGAGCAACAGTGGCTGAAGCGAAAACACGAGGTTCTCTCCGAGATAATTCAGCATTTCCGCAACTGCAAGATACAAAAAGCCCGGTCAGAGCATGGAAGCCGCCCTCTCACTTCCGGCTACTCTCTGATTGGACACTTTCCGAATCAGCTTCCACTGATTAGGTGATGCGCCAGACCCCACCCATGTGATCTCGAGTGACAGGAGATGTGGCTACACAGGCCTATGGGAGGCAAGAAAAGCACGTTTGTTTGTTTGTTTTTTCAGTTGGAGTCTCACTCTGTCACCCAGACTGGAGTGCAGTGGCCGCTCCCGGCCACCGCAGCCTCGACCTGCTGGACTCGGGCTATCCTTCCACTTCAACCTTCCAAGTAGCTGGAACTATAGACGCGTGCTACCACGCCCGGCTAATTTTTTGATTTATTGTAGAGATGAGGTCTCACCTAGTTGCCCAGGCGGGTCTCTAGCCCGCGGGCTCGGGCAATTCACTCGCCTCAAACTCCCAAAGCGGGAGATTACAGGCTGAGCCACAGAGCCCGGCCGAAAAGCTCGTTTTTGCATGCATTACTTTAAGGCTGACCTGCCTCTCTGCACCAAAAGTTGGGGTGAGGAGCAGAATATGGAGTGCTTCGAGGTGCATGCTGGGAACTCTGGCATCTGAATGACTCCTGGTCAGTTGATCTCTGTGCTGCCAGACAACAATCCCAGTATGCAGGGCATGCTGTGAACTCTGGCACAGGAATGGCACCCAGTGGATGAGTAGTTGGTCTGCAAAACTCCATTCCAGTATGCATTGTCTGCAGGCGGAGGGCGGGACAGGATGGTGCGCCTCTTCCCATCAAAGTCCTGCTGGCTGCTGACTTCCCGCCAGGAGGTCACCATGGGGAGTGTGTTTGGACGGGATCATGAAGGACATGACCGGATGGACAGTGAGGGCGACTCGGTGACATTCCAATGCACCTATTCCTGGCCCACGTTGGGCAGACTTAACCTCCTGCATCTCTGCACAGCTCAGAATCGTCTCCACAGCACGAGGGTCATTTCAGACCACTAGCCTCATCCTCATCCCAGGGGCCACCTGCTTCCTAAACCGCTTGGTGACAGGTTGATGTCCCTGGCACCGCCAATTATGATGCATCCCTCTGCTCTCTCCAGCAGGAGTCCGGTCCAGCCGCTTTGGGAGAAATCTCCATCCACATCCCACCACAGGTTCATTGCTTTGTCAGGGGCGCGGGATGTGGCTTCCTGGAAACGTCAACATTATTGATACCTTATTTGTAGAGGTTGATTTTGAGGCATGAAGTGGAGTAATTATGGGGTCATTCAGAATCTGCTAAGAGCAAAGGAAAAATCACTCCTAGGCAAGTGTCAAGTGGACTTTTTTTTTTCTGAGTTGGAGTCTCACTCTATTTTATAGGATACAGGGCAGTGGCACAATCATGGTCACTGCAGTCTCGTTCTGCTGGGCTCCAGGGATCTTTCTGCTTCAGTCTTCCAAGTAGCTGGAACGATGGGCATGCACCCCCATGCCTGGCTATTTTTTGATTTATTGTAGAGAAGAGGTCTCGTCAAGTTGCCCAGGCAGGTCTTGAACCTGTAAGTTCAGGCAATCTTCTCACCTCAGCCTCCCAAAGTGCTGGGATTATAGTCGTGAACCACCGTGCCCAGCCTAGTGGGTCATTTTTACCAATCCATTTTGGTGGACATTAAACCAACTTGAAACTATTGGTGTAGGTCAGACATCTTACACTTAAAATCATGAGCCTCGTTTCATCTGAGGCCTGATTGGACAGTGTGTCGGAGACACAGATGGTGACCTGATCCCTCAGGAACAGATGGCAATTTTCAAGATTTGGGGCACTTGAAGGTATTTGAAAGCTATCAGTTCAGCACCTCTGCATTGAATGAAAGGTTTCTCACCCTCAGCAGTGAAGGATCCACCTACCTCGCTGGAAACCATCTGCAGAATTTTTCTGTCTAGGAAATGGAAACCTCTGGGAGCATTTGTGCCTCCAAGTAGCCTCCTAAAATTGACGTTCCTGAATTCCCATGACCTCAGAGACAAGTCTTTTGATTCCTGATGATACAGCTTTCATGTTGTTATATGTAATGTGTAAACCTGTGTGTAAATCTACATTAAAAATAAAACATCATTCATATCACATGTTCCAATGGATTTTATTTGTGATTCTAAAATATGCAATACTGTCAACAAACTTAAAAACATGATCATTGTAATGAGACCCTATTATTGTAATTTGTGCGGGATTTATTACATGTGAGCTCATCCACTCCTTTTTAAAAATGGGGGGGCGGGGAAGTATGGTATCTATGAGCATGGTAAAATAAAGAATTATAGGAAAACCACACCACAACACTAGCTATTTTGCTAATTTATTTTATTTTATTTTGTTTTTTTGAGTTGGAGTCTCACTCTGTCGCCCAGACTGGAGTGCAGTGGCCACTCCCGGCCACTGCAGCCTCGACCTGCTGGGCTCCGGTGATCCTTCCACCTCAGTCTTCCAAGTAGCTGGAATTACAGGCATGTGCTACTATGCCCAGCTGATTTTTTTTTTTTGAGTTATTGTAGAGATGAGGTCTCGCTGCCCAGGCAGGTCTCGAACCCGCGGGCTCAGGCAATCCATTCACCTCAGCCTCCCAAAGGTGTGGGATTACAGGCTGAGCCACCGAGCCCAGCTTATTTTCCTAATTTAAATAGGACCTGCCAGGGCTGTCTGTGTTGTCAAGAGTATACATCCCTCCTCCATCATTCAGAGGTCTCATTCTACTCTCCCTGTCTTGTCTTTAGTTGAGGGTTTATGTATTTATTTTGAGATGGATTATCACTCTGTTGCCCAGGCTAGAATGCAGTTGCACACTCACAGCCACCCCAAAGCCCACCTGCTGGCTTATGGTGATCTTCCACCTCAGCCTTCCAAGTAGCCGGAACTACAGGCACAAACTACCAAGCTTGGCTATTTTTTTTTTTTTTAAATTGGAGTCTCGCTCTGTCACCCAGACTGGAGTGCAGTGGCATGCTCCCAGCCATCACAGCCTTGAACTGCTGGGCTCCAGGAACTCATTAGCCTCAGCCTTCCAAGTAGCCGGAATTACAGGTGCGTGCTACCACACCCAGCTAATTTTTTGATTTATTGTAGAGACGAGGTCTCGCCAAGTTGTTCAGGTTTGTCTAAAACCCAAGGTCTTAGGCAATCCACTTGCCTCTCAACCTCCCGAAGTGCTGGGATTACAGGCTGAGCCACCAAGCCTGGCCCATTGAGGGTTTTTGATTACACTTGTTCACAGGTCTTGTATAAGGGTTTGTAATATGAGGGTGAATTTTTTCTTTTTTTGACTGGAGTGCAGTGGCATGCTCCCGGTCACTGCAGCCTTGACCTGCTGGGCTCTAGTGATTCTTCCACCTCAGCCTTCCAAGTAGCCAGAACTACAGGTGTGCGCTACCATACCCAGCTAATTTTTGATTTATTGTGGAGACAAGGTCTCGCCAAATTGCCCGGGTGGGTCTTGAACCTGAGGGCTCAGGCCACCCACTTGCCTCAACATCCCAAAGTGCTGGGATTATGGGCTGAGCCACTGAGCCCGGCCAAAGGGGTGCATCTTAAAATGGGGATTGGAGGACAGAGTCTTGGGATCTCTGTTCAGATGCACTGCTGTTGGGCAGTTGTTCTCAAATATATTATTTCTTTTGTGTCACTAGAATTTTGGTACTATTTTATTAATACTATGGACACTTAGCAGCCTGTAATTCCAGCACTTTGGGAGGCTGAGGCAAGGGGATTGCTGGAGCTCACGTTTCAAGACCAGCCTGGGCAATTTGGCAAGACAACATCTCTACAAAAAAACAGTTGAGCATGGTAGGTAGCGTGTGCCTATAGATTTAGCTACTTGGAAGAATGAGGTGGAAGGATCATCTGAGTCCAACACATAGAGTATGTGGTGGCTGTTAGCATGCCTCTGAACTCCAGCCTGGATGACACAGTGAGACTCCAACAACCCCCCCAAAGAAATATATGGACACTTGCAATAACAGACACTTTTAAATATCTCAGTGAATTTAACTCTTCCAACCCCTCGATGAAGTAGGCCTGCGATCCTCATTTTACAGGTGAGGAAAGTAGATACTTAGGTTGAGTTGCTTCATTAATATCACAAAAAATTTTTGATGTATTTCATCTAAATTGTTTATGGTTACCACATATTCTTCTTTGGCTCTCTGACCACATCTCAAGGGTAAATGTCTCATTCTAGATCCATTTTCGACTTGATGATAGAGAAACTGTACAAATAGGTGGGAAAGGGAACTAGCTGATACTTGCCCTTCCCTGTCCTCTGCCTTACCCTTAGCTGGGGTTAAGTTTTCTGAGTGATCTGGACCATTCATAGACCCTGACAAGTCCTCACCTGGAACATTTGTTATGTACAGATAATCCTCAAGTTTGCACCTGAGCTTTCTTTGTCCCAATTATTCCTCTTAGCTTTATCTTACAAGTTGGTGTACTACACTAGAACACCATGCAAATATTGATGAAAATAAAATCATTGCCTTCCTACCAAAAAGTATCAACATTCTTTTTTTTCTAATTTTATAAGATACATGCTCTAAAGAAAACCAAATCATACAACTCTCCATGAAAATAAAGTCTTGTCTCGCATCCGTTTCCTCCAAACTCATTTTCTTCTTAGAAGGAATTAATTTTAGCAAGTTTTTGTTTATTTCTGAATATTTTTATAGATGTATAAATATATATGAAGTTTTTGTTAAAATAAATTATGCCAAACTGAATGTTATTTAAGTTGTGCTCTTCTCAGGCTATGTATTGTGGACATATTTTCATACTAGTGCACATGGTTCTAAATTACTATTTTAAAGTGTACTCTAAAGAATGGGTGCATTGTATCCTATTATTCCTTTAACTGTTCATTCCTTTATAGTAATTTAGATTATTTTTAGTTTCACAATTATAAAAAATGCTGTAGTAAGACCCTTGTACATAATTTTCTACACTAATATCTAATTGCTCAACTTGTCTTGCTTTCCTTTTGTCAATATTTCACATTTTTGACATTTTGTGAAAATTATTTTTTGATTTATAAGGAAATTAATTTTGTCACTGAATAAGGACACATGATGAAACTGGATTCAAGGTGATCCAACTCTGTATTCTGGCAGAAAAACATCTGGCAGAAAAGCATCAGTATTGCTTGCTCCATTAATTTTAACATGTCAGTATATTCATAGAAATTGAAATTTAAACATTGGAATTACTTTTATCTTTTTTGTTCAAAAAGGTATGGATTTATTCTATTTTTAACAATCTGACTCCAGGGACTATTGATTAACATCAGAGAGAATAGAAAAATGTTGTTGTATCTTTTTCTATTCAATTTAGTTGCCATCTGACATAGATCATAGAAATTAATGCTGGTTCCATAGATGTATAGAATAAAAGATTCAAAGTAATCAAGATAAATATCTACACCTATTTTTTTTTTAATTTTAAAGATGTGGGTTACAATTCAGTGTTAAGCATACAAATGTTCATTATGCCAGTACCCCTGTTGATAAGGGTACACCCCTCCCCTGGCAGAATCACACTACTGCCAATCCCACCTCCCCCTGACAATTTCCCACTACTGACAATTCTTATCTCATAGAATTACAATAATTTTTCTTGAAAGTGAGAACATGTGATACTCAGTTCTTTGGTTCTGATATAGATCACTCAGTATTATAGACTCTAAGTCCATCCAAGTTGCTGCAATGTTCATAATTTTGTCCTTTTTTATGACTGTGTAATATTCCGCCATGTATATGTACCGCATTTTTTTGTCCCGTCCTCTTTGGATGGCCAGCACCATTGGTTCCGTGTTTTTGATATTGTGAACAATGCTGCAAGAAACATGGATGTGCAGGTATATTTTTCAGAGTGTTTGAGTTGCTCTGGGTCTATTCCCAGTAGGGGAAATGCATGGTCAAGTGGAATGTCAATTTTTAGACTGTTTAGGAATGGACAAATTGTTTTCTCCAATGGTTGTACTCGTATACACTCCCATCAACTGTGTAGAAGTTTTCCCCTTTCCTTGCATCTGTTGTCTTTTGAGTTACTGATGATGGTCATCCTGATAGGAGTTAGGTGGCATCAGAGGGTGGTTTTAATTTGCATTTCTTTGATGATTAGTGAGGCTGAGCATTTACAACTATGATTTTTTTTTTCTGTTGGAGTCTCACTCCATCGCCCAGGCTGGAGAGTAGTAGAATGCACACAACCACCCCAGCATTGACCTACTGGGCTCTAGTGATCCTTCTGCCTCAGCCTTCCAACTAGCCAAAACTAAAGGCATGTGCTAACACACCAAGCAAATTTTTGGTTTATTGTAGAGATGAGGTCTCACTAAGTTGTCCAGGCTGGCCTTGAACTTGCATTCTCAGGCAATTCACTCACCTCAACCTTCCAAAGTGCTCGGATTACAGGCTGAGGCACCAAGCCTGGTTACAACTATTATTTTTAATACTTTCCTTTGATTACCCCAAGTCTTTATGATTCCTAGTAGAAATTTACCGTGAATGAAGAGATGAAGCTCTGTTGAATATTTTTAATACTGTTGTCTCAGTGATTTCCAAATCAACATGAAATAGAAACACTGTTTTTGCAATTTTCTTTTATTTTTCTGCCTTTCTTTCTTTCTTTTTTTTTTTGAGTTGGAGTCTCACTCCATTGCCCAGACTGGAGTGCAGTGGCTGCTCCCGGCCACCGCAGCCTCAACCTGCTGGGTTCAGGAGATCCTTCCACCTCAGCCTTCCAAGGCGCAGGATTAGAGGCTGAGCCACCGAGCCCAGCTCTGTACTGCTGTTATTTGATTGTGTTTGAAGAGAATGCCAGGTTCCAAAAACCATTGGAAAGCATTTTTCCCTCTTCTACCTTCAAACAATATACAGTAAAATGTTGTTAATTCATTTGTAAACATTATATAGCAAACTTAGTAAACGTATTTGGGCCTGGATTTTATTATTCAGGTTTTTGTTGTTGTTGTTGTTGTTGTTTTGAGTTGGAGTCTCACTCTGTCGCCCAGACTGGAGTGCAGTGGCACACTCCCAGCCACCACAGCCTTGACCTGCTGGGCTCTGGTGATCCTTCTGCCTCAGCCTTCTGAGTAGCTGGAACTACAGGCATGTGCTACCACGCCCAGCTAATTTTTTGATTTATTGTAGAGATGAGTTCTCACCAAGTTGCCCAAGCTGTTCTTAAACCCGCGGGCTCAGGCAAACTACTCACCTCAGCCTCCCAAAGCGTGGGATTACAGGCTTAGTCACCGAGCGGGGCTATTCAGTTTTTAAAAATACAATTTCTATTGTAGTTCCAGCACTTTGGGAGGCTGAGGTTAGAAGATTTCCTGAGTCTGGGGATTCAAGACCAGCCTAGGCAACTTGGTGAAACCTTGTCTCTACAATAAATAAAAAAATAAGCCAGACATGGTGGCCTGCATTTGTAGTTCAGCTACTTAGAAGGCTGAGGTCAAAAGATCAACTGAGCCCAACAGGTCAAGACTGCAGTGACTGTAAGCGTGCCAGTGCACTCCAACCTGGGTGACAGGAGTGAGATTCCAACTAAAAAAAAAAATGATAATTTCTGGCTGGGCATGGTGGCTGTAATCCCAGCACTTTGGGAGGTGGAAATGTGAGGAATGCCTGAGTCCAGGGGTTCAAGAACAGCCTGGGCAACTTGGTGAGACCTCCTCTCTACAATAAATCACAAAAACTAGCCATGCATGGTGTTGTTTGTCTGTAGTTTCAGCTACGTAGAAGACTGAGAAGGATTGCCTGAGTCCAGCAGGTCAAGGCTGCGGTGGCCATAAACATGGCACTGCCCTCCTGCCTGGGTGACAAGAGACTCCGATTTTAAAAAATTAACATTAAAAGTAATTTCTAAAATGTTTCTTTAATATGCTAAAATAAATCCATATTACCTTACTGTTATAGTTAAAATTCATTTTTAAGATAGCCTTAGGAGTTGGGTATGGTGGCTCATGCCTATAATCCCAGCACATTGGGAGGCTTAGATGAGAAGATTACCTCAGCCTATGGGTTCAAGAACAGTCTGGGTAACTTGGCGAAACCTCAGTTCTATAATAAATTTTAAAAAATTAGTCAGGCCTTATGTTGTGTTCCTGTATTTTCAGCTATTTGGAAGGCTGAGGTGGAAGAATCATCTGAGACCAGCAGGTTAAGGTTGTGGTGGCCATCAGTGAGCCAAAGCACTCCAACCTGGGTGACAAAGTGAAAGACTCCAACTCAATAGAAATGATAGCCTTAGGAAAAAATTAATTTGTATTCAT
>NW_007260519.1:24012-48931 GCF_000164805.1 Carlito syrichta | reverse complement strand
ATTAAAGCCTAAGAATACAGATTTCTAGTTCTATTTCTAAGAATACAGTTTTTGCAGTAGGGCACTCCCATTTAATTAAAAATTTGACAGGAACAGAAACCTTAGTTGAAAGTATTTTTTTTTTCAGACATTTGGAGATGCATTATTGTTTTGTTCCATTCAACATCAATTCAGGTATCATTGATGTTTTTCTTTTAGGTGTGGTTGCAGTCTGTTGCCCAGAAAGAAGTGTAATGGCTCAGTCATGGCTTATCACAGCCTCCACCTCCTGGCTTAGGCTTTTCTCCTCAGCTTCTGAGTCACTGGAACTCAGCCTGCTGGGCTCAAGTGATCCTCTAGCCTCAACCTTCCAAGTAGCTGGAACTACAGGTACACACTACCAAGCCCAGCTTATTTTTTGATCTATTGTAGAGACCAGGTCTCTCCAAGTTGCCCAGGCTGGTCTGAAACCCATGAACTCAGACAATCCTCTCACAACAGCTTCCCAAAGTGCTGGGATTACAGACTTGAGCCATCACAACTGGCTGAAGAAAGTTTAAATGGATATAAACTATCTTAAACAGCCAGGCTCGGAAGCTCAGTCTGTAATACTGTGCTTTGGGAGACCAAGGTGAGTGGATTGCCTGAGCCCGTGGTTGCAAGACCTGCCTGGGCAACTTGGTGAGACTTCAACTATACAATAAATCAAAAAATTAGCCAGGCCTGGTAGCGCACGCCTGTGGTTTCAGTGACTTGGAAGGCTGAGGTGGATGGAGCCCAGCAGGTTGAGGCTGCCGTGGCCAGGAGCAGCCACTGCACTCCAGTCTGGTCAACAGAGTGAGACTCCAACTAAAAAAGAAAAAAACAAAAACTAAAACAAAAAACTTAATCAAAAAGATTGGCTTTGCTTCCCATTAAGATTTTTGAAATGTGATATTAAAGAATTTAAAATATTAAAAATTAGAACTGTGCAATATCCTTTTTTTTTTGAGTTGCAATCTCACTCTGTCACCCAAGCTGGAGTGCAGTAGCATGATCACACCCACTGCAGTCTCAACCTGCTGGGCTCAGTTGATCCTTATGCCTCAGCCTTCCAAGTAGCTGGAACTACAGGAACATACCACCATGCCCGGTCAATTATTTGATTTATTTTAGAGATGAGTTCTCACCAAGTTGCCCAGGCTGGTGTCAAACTCGTGGGTTCAGGTAATCTTTCCTTGGCCTCCCACAGTGCTGGGATTATAGGTGTGAGCCACTGCACCCACCCTACAATATTCTTAATTATATTTTTTATTAAAAAAATGAAGTGCTTACATAAGATTTGCATACTATATTTACTTCATGAGTATTTATGTGAAATATGATAGCTGCAAATTCAGTCTCTAAAATAGAAGATACCTTACAATATGTGAGCAACAAGCCAACATCTGGAATTTATAAAAAGCATTATAGGCTAGGAGAAAATGATGTATAAGTATGTAGATAATAAAATGCAGAACAATAACTACATAATGGCTTGGGGCAGTGTCTCATGCCTGTAATCCCAGCAGTTAGGGAGGCTGAGGAGAGATGATTGCCTGACTCCAGAGGTTCAAGTGCAGTCTGGGAGACTTGACAAGACCTCGTCGCTACAATAAACCAAAAAGTTAACCAGGCATGGTGACGCATGCCTGTAGTTCTAGTTACTTTGAAGAGTGAGGCATAGGGATGGCTTGAGCTCAGCAGATCAGGCTGCGGTGGCCAGGAGCATGCCACTGCAGTCCAACATGGGTAACAGAATGAGACTGCAACCAACTCAAAAAAGAAAAAAAAATCCACATAAAACAGGATAAAAATAATAAAATTATACAAAAAATACACAATGCTAGCACAATGTTAAGAAAAAATGTGAAAAGACATATTTAAGAATAAACAGCATAAAAACTATTGATATATGTTTTTAAGGCCCTAGATGGTAATATAAATAACTTATTAGCTGGGTGTGGTAGTGCACACCTGTAGTTCCAGCTACTTGGAAGGTTGAGGTGGAGGATAGTCAGAACCCCAGCAGGTCGAGGCTGCAGTGGCCGGGAGTGTGCCACTGCATTCCAATCTGGGTGATAGAGTGAAACTCCAACTCAAATATATATATATAAATAACTTTATAGTAATAAATTAGAAACTTGAGACAAAAAATAACTTCTGTAAAATGCAGACTACCAAAACTGATGTAAGAATTAATATAATCTCATACAACAAATAAAGTTTAAATATTTGATAGCAGATAGGGCATGGTGGCCCAAGCCTATAATCCCAGCACTTTTGGAGGCCGAAGTGAGAGGATTGTCTGAGCTTGCAGGTTCAAGACCAGATCGAGCAACTTGGCAAGACCTCATCTCCACAATAAATCAAAAAATTAGCCAGGTGTGGCAATGTGTGTCTGTAGTTCCAGCTACTTGAAGGGCTGAAACAGAAGTATTGCCTGAATCTAGCAGGTCATGGCTGGAAAACAGAGTAAGACAATGACTCAAAAAAAAAAAAAAAAAAGACTGGCATCTTAACAACCCAAATTGTGTTGTTTGTGTCTTTGCTTGTTTTTTTCGCAGGTCAGGGGGCAAAGGGAGCTGAGATCAAGAGCTGAATTAGAACAGCAGACATCTGGGCACTGGTGGAGTCCAGAAAAGTCATGAAGTCTGTCCTTGGTTCATGGTCATTTTGTTTAACCAGAGTTAGTGCACATATTCCCCCTTTCTCAGACTTAGTCTGGCCACCTGTATATTTGTTCCTACCTCATCTTTTTAGCATTTCTTTTTATTTTTGTTTTTTGAGTTGGAGTCTCATTTTGCCACTGCAGCCTTGCCCCACTAGGCTCAGGTGATCCTTCTGCCTAAGGCTTACAAGTAGCCAGAACTACAGGCACACACAACTATGCCTGGATTATCATTTGATTTATTATAGAGAGAAGACCCTGCCCAGTTGCCCAGTCTGCCCTCAAACCCCTGAGTTCAGGTAATCCTTTCTTGGCCTCTGAAAGTGCTGGTATTACAGACTTGAGTCACCTTACCTGGACAACTTTAGCATTTCTAGATTATTTTTGCTACACACAAGACCAGACAGAGGTGAGAAACTGCTTGCATCTAAAACAGAGCTCATTTTGTTACTTTATTGATGTTTCACTGTTACATTGATGGTTGGTTAAGTTTTGTTTTCCTCTCAGTATTTTAGAAGGCATTTATTTGATTTTGTTGAGTGACTGACTGGCTTCTGAGCACTTTCAAACAAATTACTGGTCTTTAGTGGAAAAGAGAGAAATGATTCCAGTACTGTGGATTATCTTCCATTTGTGAGGAAAGGACAACAATCCCAAAGGACAAGGAAAATCCACCCCATGGAGATGGTGTAGGAACCTAGGAAGCAAAAAGCACACAGAAGAGCAAGTGCATGGTCTCTGGAGAGTGTGGTCACCAAGCAACTCAGTGAGCAGGATGGGAGGGGAGAAATATCCAAGGGACAGGATGGCCTGACTTGGAACTTGAATCAGGCATGTCTGTGTGTCAGTCAGCACCTCCTCTGCCTGTTAGTCACATTGGAAAGATTCATTCACTTATTTCAACTTTAGTTTTCCATTAGCTGCAAAATATATTGATCAGTAGTGGTTGAAAAGTTTAAAATAAAATTTAAAGAGACAAGAAAAAAAGTAGATTTCAGAAAAAGATCTACTTTTATATTCAATTTATCTTTTAAAATGTTATTTACCTGTTTTATTTAGCAGAGTGAGTAGTAAGAGTCTGTGGTCTGTTATATTGCGTGCAATTTGAACTAGAATCTGAATGCATTGCTTTGCGAGTTCTACCTGGGAAAAAAATAGGAAAAGTTTCCCTTAGAGACTTCTCCAGTCCTGTCCCCATCCCCTCTCAGGACTAATCAGATGAGCCAGAGATTTGAGTAGCTGTTCAAGTGACTCTTCAGTGCGAGTGCTCACAATTTTTCATTTCTTTTTTTTTTTTTTTGAGTTGGAGTCTCACTCTGTTGCCCAGACTGGAGTGCAGTGGCACACTCCCGGCCACCGCAGCCTCGACCTGCTGGGTTCTGGTGATTCTTCTGCCTCAGCCTTCCAAGTAGCTGGAACTACAGGCGTGCGCGATCACACCAGGCTAATTTTTGATTTATTGTGGAGAAGAGGTCTCGCCAAGTTGCCCAGGCGGCTCTCGAACCCGTGGGCTCAGGCAATCCACTCACCTCAGCCTCCCAAAGCATGGAATTACGGGCTGAGCCACCAAGTCTGGCTAATTTTTCATTTCATTTCTCTTTTCTTTTGAGTACGTGTCTCAACATGTCCCCCAGGTGGACTATAGTGGCATGATCATGGCCACTGTGGCCTTGACCTGCTGGGCTCAAGTGATCCTTCTACCTCAGGCTTCCAAGCAGCTGGAAATACATCATTTGCCAACACATCCTAGCTAATTTTTTTATTTCTTTAGAAATTAGGTCTCATCCAGTTGCCCAGACTTGTCTCAAACCCGTGGATTCAGGCAATTCTTTCACTTTCACCTCCCAAAGTGCTAGGATTACAGGGGAGAGCCACACTGCCTGACACACAATTTTCTGCAAGCCCAAAAGCTGATAAATAGCAGCTGAGAACTGTAAATCTGGGGGTCTTCATTGCTTTCTTTTTTATTAACATCTGTGTTTCTAGAACCATTCTACCCAAAAACCTGTTCTTCATTCCTGCAGATGTAGAAATTGCTCTTCAAATTATAAATAAGTAAATACAAGTCTGGGCATGGTGGCTTAAGTCTATAATTCCAGCAGTTTTGGAGGTCAAGGTGAAAGGATTGCCTGAGCCCATTTGTTCAACACTAGCCTGGGCAACATTGTAAGACCTTGTCTCTACCATTAATCAAAATATTAGCTGGGCATGGTAGCACACAATTGTAGTTTCAGCTACTTGAAAGGTTGAGGCAGAAGGATTGCCTGAACCCAGCATGTTGAGGCTGTGTTGGCCGTGAGTGTGCCACTGCTCTCCTGCCTGGATGACAGTTGAGACTCCAACTAAAAAAAAAAAAAAAGAAAGTGAATACGAACACATGAAAAATCTTTCTGGACTATACTCCCCTTATTCTCTCTGTACCCCTCAAATCTTTTAATTTTTTTTTTTTTTTTTTGAGTTGGAGTCTCACTCTGTCACCCAGACTGGAGTGCAGTGGCCGCTCCCGGCCACCGCAGCCTCGAACTGCTGGGCTCCGGCGATCCTTCCGCCTCAGCCTTCCGAGCAGCCAGAATTACAGGCGCGCGCTACCGTGCCCGGCTGATTTTTGGATTTATTGTAGAGATGAGGTCTCGCTGCCCAGGCGGGTCTCGAACCCGCAGGCTCAGGCAATCCACTCACCTCAGCCTCCCAAAGGCGCGGGATTACAGGCTGAGCCACCGAGCCCGGCTTAATTTTTAACCTTTATTTCCATCTTTTATATTTAACCTATGCATTTTCTTATTAAATCAGTGATACAGAAACAAAAAGAAATAGGCGGGTTCCTTCACCTCTGGGAATTAGGCTACACTTAGTACCCATGACCCAGGGTGCTAGGAGGATTCACTCCCTTACAGTGTGGCTGTGGTTTCCAGCACAGTGCACCACATCATACTTCTGAGTGCATAGTGCATTCTTCATATACCCTGCCCTCGCACATGTGTCCAGGTTGTTTTTCAAGGGCAGACCTCCTTAGACATCGCTGTCCTCTCCATCCAGCCTCTGTAAACTCTAAAGTGTCAGCAGAGGATGTGATCTTTTGGAACGGAGATCGGTTGTCTTCATTTGGATCTAAAGTATTTGTATCATGATAAGAGAGACCTTTCAAGCTGCATCTGCTTTCTCTAGCTGAGTGCTGCTGTGGGTTCAGGTGGCACAGATCCACATTCACAGGAGACTTGTTTTAAAAGTGTATTCAGGGATGCATTAAAACCTGCAGGGCCACAGTTCATCAGAATGAGACCCCAAATACCACAAAATTTATGTGCAAATTCAAGCTTAAGAGGTGATGCTTGGCTATCTGGTTTTCAGTCCAGGTTTCCAATTGAAATCACATGGCCGTTAAATCTAATTTACAAATATAAGGGTTATTCTGAACACGTAGGAGTGATTTGGGGTTTGACTTGTCCAGATAATCTAAGCTGAGAAGAAATACCGAAGGAGGACAAAGAGAAGGAAATGGCTGGCAAATGTGTCCCAGGTCTGGGGCTGTGTCCATTTTTCTTCCTGGAATATCATGATTTGACAGCTTGCAAACATTTACTTCTTTACTTCTGATGGTCCTGCCTAATGAGTTTCATTTAAATAGGTTTTGTTCATGTGATAGTCAAGGGTTATGGAAAACACTTCTCCCAACATGGCAGAGCCTTCTCTCTGTTGTTTATTCATGCTGCTTAGCTTCCATAAACAGTTCTCACCATGTATTTATGACCTGTAGTATTAAAAACATTTCCTTGTGGCTGTGGAACATGAAAAGGCATAAATACTTAAGATTCCCATAGGAGATGGGGTAGATCCTCAGATAAAATTAAAGGATAAGAGCATGTACTATTAAGGTTCTGTCTGGATACTCCATCAGCTCCATGCAGAACACAGTTAATAAAATGCACATGTAAACAGGATGGCAGTTATTTCCCAGAATAACCAAGGAAGGTCTGAATAAAGAACAATTAGGCTGGGCTTGGTGGCTCAGCCTGTAATCCCAACAATTTGAAAGGCTTAGGTGAGTGAATTGCCTGAGCCTGTGGGTTTGAGACCAGCCTGGACAAGTTGGTGAGACCTTGTCTCTACGATAAATCAAAATTAGCTGAGGGTGGTAGTGCATGCCTGTAGTCCTGGCTACTTGGAAGAATGAGGTGGAAGGATCACCGGAGCCCAGCAGGTCATAGCTGGGGTGGTCCTGAGTATGCCAATGCACACCAGCCTGGGGAAGAGAATGAGACACAAACCTCAAAAAAAAACAAAACAAAACAAAAACAAAGAGGAGCAACAATGCCAGTAAACACATTGGTGTTAGACAAGTTGGTGGAAGTGTTCTGAGTCTGGAGATTGCTTTTGACTTCTTTTTTTTTTCACTTTTCCGGTAAGTTTTTATTACTAGTTAAATCATGATTCAGGGTCCCAAAGCAGGGAACACCATGTACCCTTTAGCCACCCTGGGAGAAGGACAGAGGATATAGCAGAGGTGGGAGGCAACCAGTTCAGATCTTCCCAGGAAACATGCCCTCAGCCTGGCGGTCATCCTAGGTTGAGACTCAAGATATGGGGCAGAGTGACTTGTACACATGCTGGTACCATTCACACAGAGACAACACCCCCTTTAGCAGTCATTGCCTTCTCACAGCGGTGGAAGTCTAGGTAGTTCTGCCACCAGTTCCTGGTTTGGTTCTGGTTGGGGAAGCGCCTGTCAAAAGGGGCAGTCTTGTAGTTCTTGATTTTTGTCTTGATGTCTTCTGCCATGGAACTGACTCCTAAAGACGCCCGCGATGTACGTCACTGTGCAATGTGTGATTTCTTTTGTTAACAGAGTCCCTTTACAATAGGTCACTCAAACTAAAGCAAATGGTGAAAACAGAATTGGAGTGGCCACTGCATTCCAGTCTGAGTGACAGAGTGAGACTCCAACTCAAAAAAATAAAAAATAAAAACAAAAAATAAACACACAGTTTTGGGTAGCTGCTCCCAGTAACTCTTCAGATCAGGTACTCACAATTTTTTATTTCTTTTCTTTCTTTTGAGTTGGAGTCTCAACCTGTCACCCAGGTGGACTACATTGGCATAATCACGGTCACTGTGTCCTTGACCTGTTAGGCTCAAGTAATTCCTTCCACCTCAGGCTTCCAAGTAGCTGGAACTATAGGTGTGTGTCACCACAGCCTGGCTAATGTTTTGATTTCTGTAGAAATGAGGTCATCAAATTGCCCAGACACGTCTCAAACCCCTGGATTCAGGCAATCTTTTCATTTTCACCTCCCAAAGTGCTAGGATTACAGGGGAGAGCCACACTGCCTGACACACAATTTTCTGCAAGCCCAAAAGCAGATAAACAGCAGCTGACAACTGTAAATTTGGGGGTTTCTGTTGCTTTTTCATTAACACCTGTGTTTCTAGAACCATTCCACCCAGCAACGTGTTCTTTATTTCTACAGATCCAGAAATTTCTCCTAAGGTTACAAAAAATAAATACAAGGCCAGGCATGGTTGTTCAAGCTACTAATCCCAGCACTTTTGGAGGCCAACATGAAAGGATTGCCTAAGCCTGTGGGTTCAAGACCAGCTTGATCAACATGGTGAGACTATGTCTACAATAAATCAAGTAATTAGCTGGGGACAATAGCATGCACCTGTAGTTCTGGCTACTGGGAAGGGTGAGGTGGAAGGATCACCTGAACCCAGCAAGTCAAGGCTGCATTGACCATGAGCATACCACTGTACTCCAGTCTGGGTGACAATTGAGACTCCAACTAAAAATAAAAATAAAAAAGTAAATACGAACACAACATGAAAAATCCTTCTGAACTCTACTCCCTCACTTCTCTCTGTACTCCTCCCATCTTTTTGTTGTTGTTGTTGTTGGAGTCTCACTCTGTCGCCCAGACTGGAGTTCAGTGGCCGCTCCCAGTCACCGCAGCCTCAACCTGCAGGACTCCGGCGATCCTTCCGCCTTAGCCTTCCAATTAGCCAGAATTACAGGCATGTGCTACCACGCCCGGCTGATTTTTTGATTTATTGTAGAGATGAGGTCTCACTGCCCAGGCGGGTCTTGAACCCGCGCCATCTTTTTATATTTAACCTTTATTCCCATCTTTTATATGTGACCTACACATTTTCTTATGAAATCAATGATACAGAAACAACAAGATATAGGCTGTTCTTCAACCCTGGGAATTAGGCTACACTTTGTACCTATGACCCAGGATGCTAGGAGGATTAACTCCCATTCAGTGTGTTTGTGGTTTCCAGCACAGTGCTCCACAGCATATTTCTGAGTGCATAGTGCATGCTTCCTATACCCTGCCCAGGTCGTTTTGCAAGGGCAGACCTTGTTAGACATTACTGTCCTCTCCATCCAGCCTTTGTAAACTCTAAAGGGCCAGCAGAGGATGTGATCTTTTGGGATGGAGATTAGTTTTCTTCTTTTGGATATAAAGTATTTGTGTTGTGATGAGACCTTGCAAGCTGGGCCTGCTTTCTCTGAGCGCTGCTGACTGTGGGTTCAGGTGTCACACATTCACATTCACAGGAGACTGTTTTAAAAGCATATTCAGGGATGCATTAAAACCTGCAGAAGCACAGTTCCTCAGAATGAGACCCCAAATACAAGATTTACAGGCAAATCCAAGCATGAGAGGTTATGCTTGGCTAATTGGTTCTCAACCTGGGCTTCCAATTAGAATCACATGCCAGGTTGAATTTAACTGACAAATATAAGGCTTATTCTGAATATGTAGGTGTGACTGGTGATGTGACTTGTCCAGATAATATCAACCGAGAAGAAATCCCAGAGGAGGAAATGGCTCTTAAATGTGTTCCAGGTCAGGGGCTGTGTCCACTTTTCCTACTGGAATATGATTTGGCAGCTTGCAAAACTTTACTTCTCTACTTCTGATGGTCCTGCCTAATGGGCATCTTTCAAATAAGTTTTGTTTGTGTGATAGTCAAGGGTTATGGAAACACTTCCCAAACATGGCAGAGCCTTCTCTCTGTTGTTCATTCATGTTGCTTAGCTGCCACAAACATTTCTCACCATGAATTTATGACATGTAGTATTAAAAACATTTCCTTGTGGCTGTGGAACATGGAAAGGCATAGATGCTTAAGATTCCCATTGGAGATGGGGTAGAATAAAATTGAAGGATGAGAACATGTACTATTAAGATTCCATCTGGATACTCCATTAGCTCCATACAGAACACAGTAAATAAAATTCACATGTAAACAGGATGGCATTTACTACCCAGAATAGCCAAGGAAGGTCTGAATGAAGAGTAATTGGGCTGAGCCGGTGGCTCAGCCTGTAATCCCAACAGTTTGGAGGCTTAGGTGAATGAAATGCCTGAGATGGAGGGTTCGAGAGCAGCCTGGACAAGTTGGTGAGACTCTGTCTCTAAGATGAATTAAAATTAGCTGGACATGGTAGTGCATACCTGTTGTCCTGGCTACTTGGAAGGCTGAGGAGGTAGGATCACTGGTAATTGCTGTGGTGGCCCTGAGCATGCCACGGCACTCCAGCCTGGGGAACAGAATGAGATTCAACCCTCAAAAAAAAAAAAAAAAAAGTATAGCAATGCAAGTAAACACACTGGCATTAGACAAGTTGGTGGAAGTGTTCTGAGTCTGGAAATTGTTTTTGACTTCTTTTCTTAACAGAACCCCTTTACAGCAGGTCACTCAAACTAAGGCAAATGGTGGAAGCAAAACTGATATCATATAGCCACATTTTAGAGAAATAAAAATGTAAACCATTAGACAGAAACTCACTTGTCTTAATGTCAAGCTACACTAAGTGTCCCAACTGTCCTGCCTTTTCTCCATCCCCTTCACCTGTTTGTTCTATGCCACCTTAGACAGTGAGACCAGATCCTCTTCTTCCACCTCATCCTAAAATTCTTATGATGAAGTCAGCAAGAATGAAGAACTTCATAATGACCTGCTTTCACTTACTGAATAGCAAAGATACTTTTTCCTCTTTATGATTTTCTCATTTTCTTTTGAATTCAGTATGTACTTCTGCAGCCTTATTACATGGGTGTATTGTGTGATGGTGATGTTTAAGCATCTATTGAAACTATCCTAAAACACTGCAGACAATGTCCAACAGGCAGTTGTTCAACTCTTGACTCCCTCCCGATTACCAGTTTCTAGTGTCTACCATTCTCATCTTTATGTCTGTGTGTATGCAGTGTTTACCTGTGCAGTGTTTACCTCTCACTCATATATAAGAACATGCATTATTCATTTGCCTTTCTGTATTAATTTACTTACATTACTATAAGAATACAGTATATAATACACGTAATATAAAAAATATGTCAATGGATTGTTATGTGGGATCCACAGAGAAACAATGCAATTCTTCATTCTGAAAATGTTCTGTCTCTTATATAAAGACATGAACTCACTCTAAGAGGAACATTTACTGCATTTTATAGTGCATTTATTACACAGTAGATGCTTTGTTAGAATGTAAAAAAATACAAAAATAAAGCAAAAATGGAAACAACCCCTAGACTTATAAACTATCCCAAGTTTTCAATGAACAAATTGGCCAAGAAAACTCAATAAAAATCAATGTTAATAATACAAAGTATAAAGAACAACACTAAAATGATTTGATGATATTCTTTAGTTGTGAAGAAATATAAAAATAAACCAAAAACATTAACTACATACACTAATTATAAATTACATCTTCATAGTACTTTGAAACACCATTCAATTACATTTTAAAAAATTCTTGAAATTGCTAAGCAGGCTAAGTAATGATCACTTTATAAACATAACCTTGCATGAATAACAGACAAGTCAAAAGAGGATGTCTATAGGAAGATCCCGAATTAGAATCCATTAGGTATTAGCATTTTATTTCAATGTGAAGCAGATAAAACATTTACTTTCAGATGTTAAATTTTAAAAATGATTATTTCTTTTGTTCTAACAATGTCCTTTCCAACTTAAGGCACACATTCACACACAAAAATTAAACTGCCTCTTCTTTACCTGTCATACGCATAACTCAAGGGTGGTATCTTTGTGTACTTTATTCGGTGTAAATAAAACACAAAAGTATGTGCACTGTATACTAACACCAACATAAACACAAAGGGTACATACTAATATATAAGTATTTACAATACTCAGGATTCAGAGTAGTGTGTCTTATAATAATATTCCTTCAATAAAATAATCAAAATGACCCATAACTTAAAAAGCAAGAAACTCAGCCTGTAATCCCAGCACTTTGGGAGGCTGAGGTGAGTGGACTGCAGGTTCGAGACCCACCTGGGCAAATTGGCAAGACCTCATCTCTACAATAAATCAAAAAATTAACCAGGTGTGGTACCGAGCCCCTGTACTTCCAGCTCCTTGGAAGGCTGAGGTGGAAGGATCACCGGAGCCCAGCAGGTCAAGGCTGCGGTGGCCGGGAGCGGCCACTGCACTCTAGTCTGGGTGACAGAGTGAGACTCTAACCCCCCCCAAAAAAGCAAGAAAAAAAGATAATACAGCCTATAAAAAGCATTACCAAATCCAACATTCCATAAGTTACTCAACAGTAAGTGGTCATCATTTAGTTACCATCTTGAATAAGGAAGAATAGATTAACACTAGTGGGGGCACAATTTATTGTGTGGATAACAACTGTTAATGCTTTATAAACAATTCTGTTCATTAAAACAAATTATGTTTACATAGCATAAACACTCCAAAGTTCCCTGTATGCTCATGTTCAAGCATCTCTGTTCTTCGGATAGTGTTATCAATGTACAAAGAGCTTTCTTCAGTTTTCTCTTTTTTTTTGAGTTGGAGTCTTATTCTGTCACCATGTGCTGCTGGGTTCCGGCGATCCTTCAGCCTCAGCCTTCCAAGTAGCTGAAACTACAGGTGCACACTAACACACCCTGCTAATTTTTTGATATATTGTAGAGATGAGGCCTCACCAAGTTGCCTAGGCAGTTCTTGAACCTGTGGCCTCAGACAATTCACTCACCTCCGCCTGAGGCATGAGATTACAGGCTGAGCCACCAAGCCAGGCTTTTCTTCAGTTTTCAAAACTGAATCTGGTTTTTTACTAAACATAAACTTACAATATATACATTTTTTTTTTTAGTTGGATTCTCATTCTGTCGACCAGACTGAAGCAGTGGCACACTCCCGGCCACCACAGCCTCAACTTGCTGGGTTCGGGTAATTCTTCCACCTCAGCCTTCTGAGTAACCAGAATTACAGGCACGCACTACCACACCCGGCTGATTTTTTGATTTATTGTAGAGATGAGGTCTTGCCTGCCCAGGCAGGTCTCGAACCTGGGGGCTCAGGCAATCCACTCACCTCAGCCTTGCAAAGGCACAGGATTACAGGCTGAGCCACCAAGTCCAGCAACATATACATTTTAAGAGAGCAATTATCTTTAGTCTGTTGTTAATGAAAGTATCTCTTATTCATATCATATAAAATTACTCTATGGCTTATAAATATTTATATTATGAAGAGATGCATCAATATATTAACAGTCTGACGTCATTTGCTCCTTAACATGTAAGTAGTAAGAAAAAAGTTTTTTTTTTTTTGAGTTGGAATCCCACTGTGTCAACCAAACTGGGGTGTAGTGGCCACTCCTGGCTACCACAGCCTCGACCTGCTGGGCTCTGACAATCCTTCTGCCTCAGCCTTCCAAGTAGCTGGAACTAGAGGCACACACTACCACGCCCACCTGATTTTTGATTTATTGTAGAGATGAGGTCTCACCAAGTTGCCCAGGGGATCTCAAGCCCATGGGCTCAGGAAATTTACTCACCTCAGCCTCCCAAAGCACGGGATAACAGGCTGAGTCGAGCTCGGCCAGAAAAAAGATTTCTAAAACTCTCAATATTTCTTTGTCATTTATTCCAGTGGCAAAATATGTTATCCTATGCACTCACCTCATGTGGAACTTACAATTACATCTGTAAAGTTTTTAATCTGAATACTTTTGATTTCTTATTACTTTATTTTTTTTAGTTGGAATATCTCTCTGTCACCCATACTGGAGTGCAGTGGCACACTCCTGGCCACTGTGGCATCAACCTGCTGGACTCCGGCGACCCTTGTGCTCCATCCTTCCAAGTAGCTGGAACTACAGGCACATGCCACCATGCCTGGCTAATTTTTTGATTTACTGCAGAGATGAGGTCTCACCAAGTTGACCAGGCAGGTCTCGAACACGTGGACTCAGGAAATCCACTCACCTCAGCCTCCCAAACTGCAGGATTACAGGCTGAGCCACCAAGACCGGTTTCTGAATACTTTTTAATCTGAGTGTTTCCTATGACATATATTTTGAACAAAGTTTGGTTACCGTTTTTTAAATTTATAGGTTCTCTCCCATGTACACAATCTAACTTCAAACAAGCTTTTAGCTGGTTAAAGACTGAATCATTTTCTACATTTGTACATTCAAAAGATCTTTGTCTTAAATAAAGGTAATGGTACTATTTACATCTGTAAACTTCTCAGCATGTTCTATAGTTTATAGATACAGGAAATTTAGAGTATATGAATTTTCTGATGTTGAGAAAATATGGAAAAACAATGAAAAACTTTTCTCCATTCTTCCCATCTATAAGGTTTCATATACAGAGAGAGATGCTCATATGTCAACCAAGTATTGAGTGAAAGCTAAAGGCTTTGTCACATTCTTCTCATTTGTATGACTTCTCAGTATGGATTCTTTTATGTCCAACAAGTCCAAAATGAGAGTGAAAGGCTTTACCACATTCTTCACATTAGTAGGGTTTCTCCCCAGTATGCAGCTTGATGTGTCGAGCAAGCTTTGAATGGGAGCAAAAGGTTTTGCCACATTGTTCACATTTGTAGCCTTTCTCTCTCATATGGATGGTCTTATGTCCTGATAATTGTCTATTGAAGCAAAAGGCCTTGCCACATTCTTCACATTTGTAAGGTTTCTCTCTCGTATGGATCTTCATATGTTTACCAAGTACTGCATTAGAGGAAAAGGGTCTGCCACATTCTGCACATTTGTAAGGTTTCTCCCCAGTATGGATCACCATATGTAGAGTAAGGTGTGAATGAGAGCGAAAGGCTTTGCCACATTCTTCACATTTGTAGGGTTTCTCCCCAGTATGCACCTTGATGTGTCGAGCAAGCTTTGAACGGGAGTAAAAGGGTTTACCACATTCTTCACATTTGTGGCATTTCTCTCCAGTATGAATGATCATATGACCAGCAAATCCAGTCTTAGAGTGAAAGACTTTGTCACATTGTTCACATTTGTAGCCTTTCTCTCTCATATGGATGGTCTTATGTCTCAATAATTGTCTATGAAAGCAAAAGGCTTTGCCACATTCTTCACATTTGTAAGGTTTCTCTCTCGTATGGATCTTCATATGTTTAGCAAGTGCTGCATTAGAGGAAAAGGGTTTGCCACATTCTGCACATTTGTAAGGCTTCTCCCCAGTATGGATCATCATATGTTGAGTAAGGTATGAACGAGAGCGAAAGGCTTTGCCACATTCTTCACATTTGTAGGGTTTCTCTCCAGTATGGATGGTCTTATGTGCAGCAAATCCACGCTGAGAGTGAAAGGCCTTGCCACATTCTTCACACTTGTAGGGTTTTTCTCCAGTATGGATTCTCTGATGTTGTATAAGGCTCAAGTACCAATTAAAGGCTTTGCCACATTCTTCACATTTGTAGCATTTCTTTTCATCATGGATGGCCTTATGTCTAGTAAATCCTCCACGAGTGTGAAAGGCCTTGCCACATTCTTCACATTGGTAGGGTTTTTCTCCAGTATGATTTCTCTGATGTTCTATAAGTCTTGAGTATGGATAAAAGGTTTTGCCACATTCTTTACATTTGTAGGGTTTCTCTCCACTATGGGTCACCATATGTTGAGTAAGGCATGGACGAGTGTAAAAGGCTTTGCCACATTCTTCACATTTGTAGGGTTTGTCTGTAGCATGGATCACCGAATGTTCAGTAAGGCGTGAACGAATGTGAAAGGCTTTGCCACATTCTTCGCATTTGTAGGGTCTCTCTGCAGCATGGATCACCAAATGTCGAGTAAGGCGTGAATGAATGTGAAAGGCTCTGCCACATTCTTCACATTTGTAGGGTTTCTCTGCCACATGGATCACTGAATGTTGAGTAAGGCGTGAACGAAGGTGAAAGGCTCTGCCACATTCTTCACATTTGTAGGGTTTCTCTCTAATATGTATTATTTTATGTTGAGTATGTTCTGAATGAGAGTGAAAGGCTTTGCCACATTCTTCACTTTTAAAGGGTCTCCCTGCAATATGGATTCTTTCATTTCTATTTAGACAAGAGGATTTCCTAAACACTTTCTCATCTACATTTTGCACATTTCCTTTAATATTCTTTTGATGTTGGCTACATTTTGAGGACTGGTTATATGTTTTGCCATATTCATGTTTGGAAGCCATTTCAGAAATATGGATATTCTGATGCATAATAAATTGGGAGTGTTGATAATAGACTTTCCCACATTTGTTACATTTGTCATGGTTATATGCAATAGAACATCCTATCTGCCCTTCACTCTCATGGACACTTTCCCAAGATTTTTTTACCTGTAAGTTCATAAGGCCAAATCTTCCATATCTTCCCTCTGGTGACTTTGTAAGTGACACTTCTATGTTCTTCTCTGAGAAAAGACCTTCAGTGTAGTGAGAAGTCAGAGGTAAAAATAGTGAAAATAAAATTTATTCCACACATTAGATTCAGGTGAATATCCTTTAAAAATCAAACATAATGTTACACCATGTTAAAGGCATTAACACGATGGCAAGTAAAATCACATGTTTCCATTCCTTCATAAATATATGTACTTAAGAAAATACTTATACCTAATCCTTAACTGCACCTCACAATATAAAAGAAAAAAAAAAAAGAAAATACCTACCACATTGCCTTTGTGAGAACCCAAAAAACAGCTAAGACTTTGCACAATCCTCAGTAAGCACAATGTTAAAGAGTTACATGGAAGAAGTTTAGGAATTTTGCCACCATAATGTCTCTTTACAATACAGCATGATGCAATCACATGAAACCTTCTAACTCTTGATTTCTTCCTCAGATAATAAACAGAAAAGTGGAGCATGAGTCCACATTTCTGCCCTTTGGGGGTTTACCCAAAGACTGGTTTCTGTCCCACCTTACAGAGTAATGAAGAAGACGGTGGTATACTTTGGATAACAGGTTGCAGCTGTTGAGACTAAAGGAACATTTTTCTTACAGGACCAGTACCATAAAAAGACCACAGATGTAGCAAATAACAATGAGCCAGTCAGGAGAAACGAGGTCAAACTAGTTAACTGGAAGAGTAAATGCCTGATTCCAGAGAGGACACATCCTAAGAACAGGTATTACAGATTCCCAGATGCTGTAACTTTTGACTGATGTTACACTTACCTAGACAAAGCTACTTCATAAACATTATGACAGGTATCTTTTTTCAAATACCCAAATTCCAGCAACATATCCCAAAGCATGAAAAGAATCAGGATAAGCTGGGCTCTGTGGGTCAGCCTGCAATCCCTTGCCTTTGGGAGGCTGAGGTGAGTGGATTGCCGGAGCCTGTGGGTTCAAGACCCGCCTGGGCAGTGAGACCTCATCTCTACAACAAAGCAAAAAATCAGCTGGGCTTGGTAGCACATGCCTGTAATTCTGGCTACTTGGAAGGTTGAGGTGGCAGGATCACCGGAGCTCAGCAGGTTGAGGCTGTGGTGGCCAGGAGAGGCCACTGCACTCCAGTCTGGGCAACAGAGTGAGACTCCAACTCAAAAAAAAAAAAAATCAGGATAAATGACTCAATTAGGGGTACAACAACAGACATCCAGAATTCAACCCCAAAGAATTGGAGACATATACATGCCTTGACAAAAAAATGCAAAATAACCAACTTCCTGTGACATAATAAGCTATAAAGAATACAGATAACTAAACTAAATCAGGATACCAAAAAAGCAATTAAAAAACTATTACAAATAAGAATTTGGGGAGACAAAAATTGCAAAAAATTCTGAGAAATTTTCAAATTCAATGAAGAAAAATAGGAAAATCAACAAGTATACTGAACTCAAACCAGCATAAGCACAAACATACAGTCATATAAGCTATTATCAATATTGTTGGCTAACTCATCCCAGTACTCAGGTTGCTGAGATGGACTGATCACCTAAACCAAGGAGTTCAATGCTGTAGTGAGCATTACTTGAGCCATGATACTCCTGTCTGAGTGACAGGGACCATGACTCATAAAACAAAACCTTAACAAGGATTTAGAAAACACCCTTGATACTGATATTGGTCTTAGTAGTAATTTTTTTATTACTATTGAATAAATGTAAATATAAATGAGTTGAAGACATCAAACTAAAAAGCTTCTGGGCAATAAAGGGAACAGGAAGAAGACTTACAGGACAAGATAAAATATCTGCAAAGCATATAACTGGAGAGATGTTAATATCCAAAATATACAAATCAAAGGCAAAAATGAGAAATGATAATGACTTTAATTAAAATATAGCCCAAGGACAGGCTTGGTGGCTCAGCCTGTAATCCCAGCACTTTGGGAGCCCGAGGTGGGTGAATTGTCTGAGCCTGTGGTTTCAAGGTCAACCCAGGCATCTTGGTGAGAACATATCTCTACAATAAATAAAAAAATAGCTGGGTGTGGTAGCATGCACCAATGGTTCTGGATACTTGGAAGGCTGAGGTGGAAGGATCGTTGGAGCCCAACAGGTCAAGGCTGCAGTTGTCAGGAGCATGTCACCACACTACAGTCTAGGCAACAAAATGAGACTCCAACTCCAAAAAAAAAAAAAAGCCAAAAAGAGGAATAATTATTTACCCACTGAGGACATACAAATTGCCAAGAAGTATATGAAATGGCACTAAACTTCACCAATAGAAGCAATTTCAATTCAACACAAGGAAGACATATTGTCTCACACCTTTGAGGATAGCTAATATCAACTAGAAGAGATAACTTTGACAAAGATGTGAAGAAAAAGAAATCCTGTATACTGTTGGTGATTTTAAAATTGGTAAAGTCATTATCAACATTCTTTTAAAAATAAACTGCCACAAAACAGAGAAATCCCTCTTCTGGGTATATAAGCAAAGGAAATAAAATCAGTAGCTCAAAGAAATATCTGCACCCATATGTTCATTGCAAGATTTGTCAAAATGACCAAGCATGAAAACAACCTAGATATTTGTGGATTCTGTGTTGAGTAGGAAAATATCGTATATATACACAATAGCATATAATTCAGTCATAAAAATTATTAAAGAATCATGCAATTTCAACCTTATGGATGCAACTGTAAGACATTATGCTATTTTAAGTGAGCCAGGTACACACATGCACAAATACTTCATGAAGCTGGGCATAATGGTTCAAGCCTATAATCCAAGTACTTGGTGAGGCAAAGCTAGAGGATTGCCTGAGCTCAGGGGTTCAAGATGAGACTGGGCAACTTGGAGAGACCTCACAGATACAATAAATCAAAGAATAAGTTGGGTGTGGTAGTGCACACCTGTAGTTCCTGCTACTTGGAAGGCTGAGGCAGAAGGATCACCTGAGCCCAACAGACTGTGGCAGTAGTGGCCATTAGAGTGCTACTGTACTCCAGCCTGAGTAATGGAGTGAGACTCCAACTCAGGAAGAAAAAATTGCTGCATGATCTCACTCATGTGTGGAATCAAAAGATTGCACTCATAGAGGAAGAAAGTAGAGTGGTGGCCACCAGCACCTGCAGATGGGCAAAATGGGAGATGCTTTTCAATGGTGACAAAGTTTCAATTATTACTGAGTTTTAGGGAAATAACATAAAACATAGTGACTTATGACATTATGTGTTCTCCTTACACAACATAGAAATGGCAGCTATGAAATGTTATTGATATGTTCATTAGCATAATTGGAATCAGTGTTTCACAATGTATAGTCATATCAAATTTTTACATTATACCCAATACATAATAATACATATCTTTTTTTTTTGAGTTGGAGTCTCACTCTGTCACCCAGACTGGAGTGCAGTGGTCACTCCTGGCTACTGCAGCTTCACCTGCTGGGCTCCGGCGATCCTTCCGCCTCAGCCTTCCGAGTAGCCGGAATTACAGGCATGTGCTACCATGCCCGGCTGATTTTTTGATTTAATGTAGAGATGAGGTCTCGCTGCCCAGGTGGGTCTTGAACCCATGGGCTCAGGCAATCCACTCACCGCTGTCTCCCAAAGACACAGGATTACAGGCTGAGTCACCGAGCCTGGCTTAGTTATACATTTCTTATCTATGTATAAAAAAATCGGATGTTAAAGACACATATTTAAGCACATGTACATGGGGATACATATGTAAACTAGTCCTAGTCATCACATTAAAGAAAACAAAATTATAAAATAAGAGTTATAGCCAGGCTTGGTGGCTCAGCCTGTCATCCCGCATGGTTGGGAGGCTGAGGTGAGTGGATTGCCTGAGTGCACAGGTTCAAGACCCAACCAGGCAACTTGGTGAGACCTTATCTCTACAATAAATAAAAAAAATTAGCCGGGCATGATAGCGCATTAACTGTAGTTCTAGCTACTTGGAAGGCTGAGGTGGAAGGATCACTGGAGCCCAGCAGGTCAAGGCTGCAGTGGCCAGGAGTGGCCACTGCACACCAGTTTGGGTGACAGAGTGAGACTCCAACTCAAAAAAAAAAAGAGTTATTAAGCAATAAGGTAACAATTAGGAGTTTAATATGTTTACCAGTACTCAACACGATATACTTAAGAATTTGAATATATAGAAATAAATTACCTATCTCAGTTCATAAAACAAAAAGAAAAATTAAAGTAAAATAACAAAATGTCTTCTATCAAGAGAGATAATTTGTGTTCTGGTAGAATTATGGAGTATAAATTTATATAAAATCACACTGGAAACCTCCCTAGGATAGAATCTCATAAAGTTGAAAGCATATGATATCTGTCTTTAGTTCTTAAAATTTCTCAAATATCAAGCCGGGCTCAGTGGCTCAGCCTGTAATCCCGTGCCTTTGGGAGGCTGAGGTGAGTGGATTGCCTGAGCCCGTGGGTTTGAGACCCGCCTGGGCAGCGAGACCTCATCTCTACAGTAAATCAAAAAATCAGCCGGGCGTGGTAGCGCATGCCTGTAATTCCGGCTACTTGGAAGGCTGCGGTGGAAGGATCGCCGGAGCCCAGCAGGTAGAGGCTGCGGTGGCTGGGAGCGACCACTGCACGCCAGTCGGGGTGACAGAGTGAGACTCCAACTCAAGAAAAAAAAAAAAAATTCTCAAACATCAAAATCACTACTCTCACTTATTTCCAATATGACATAAAAAGAAATCTTAAAAAATACTTTGACATGGATTTTTGAAATAAATAAGCAAATATTTGCATGTGTCCAAAGGAATCAGAAAGGTAGACAGATAATGTAGTTGCTAACAAACCATTAAGTGGACTTTGATTTCCTCTGTAACCTTGAAAGGAGATCACTGAAGAAGAAGCAGAGCTTTTGGAGAATTTCAGAACATGGAATAACAGATGACCCTTTGTGGACATCTTGACCTCTGTCATCAACTTCATTCACTCTCCCCTACCTGGAGGTTTGACTGGTGTGCTGCTTCTCTTCACATCCCAGGGCTCTTTCCTTTGCTCCAGACACTTTATCAGGTCTGGCTTAGAGACAGCGAGTCCTGTTTAATTAGAACAAAGTAACATGACTCTTGCTGGGGTTCTTCAATTGTAAACCTAGTATTGTGTTAAGTAGAGAACACATTATACAAGATTCTAGAAAATTAATCCCAAAATACTGTTTCCCAATAGAAACATTAGAACATTTAGACAGAATTTTAAATTTGTGTGTTTCTTTCTTTCTTTTTTTTTTTTTTGAGTTGGAATCTCACTCTGTCATACAGGCTAGAGTGCAGTGGCACTCTCATGGCAACCCCAGTGTTGACCTGCTGGGCTCAGGCAATTCTCCCTCAGCCTTCCAAGTAGCCAGAACTATAGGTGCATGCTACCCCACCCATCTAATTTATTGATTTATTATAGAGATGAGTACTTGCCAAGTTGCCTAGGCTGTTCTCGAACCCATGAGCTCAGGCAATTCTCTCATCTTGATCTCCAAAAATGCTGGGATTAAAGACTGGAGCCACTGTGCACAGCTTTAAATTTGTGGGTTATGAGCTCAGTAGTAGTGAGTCAAAATCTTATAGTAGCACTTGGATTGAGGTGTGGGTAATGATATTCTATGCAACTAAATTTCTGAACTTACTAATATAGATAGAAGGACACATTTCAATTCAAAATAAAGCATGCCTCATTTCAAAATGAAACATCTTTAATTTTTCTTTTTTCAGTTAATAAATCAAAAATTTTTCTTTGATAGCAGGAATATGACCTCATTTGCACAAAGCAGAAATTCCCAGAAATCATTCTACAAAGGAAGGATGTAAAATCCTTTGCATAAAATAGGGATTGTGTGTTCAGACAGTGCTCACCTAGAAGAACCAGATTTCTGTGGTTCTCTAACATAACGTTCCGGTACAATATCCGCTGAGTGGTGTCCAGGTATTCCCACTCCTCTGGAGAGAATTCTATGGCCACATCCTTGAAAGTCAACAGCCCCTGAAAACAACAAAAATAACACATATGCCTCTAGGTAAAGCAAGAGAGAAGAGAACAGGGTACAGATGATATAAGTAGAATTATGCAATAAAATAATTTGTAACACAGAAAATTTCTCTAATGCATTAAGTCTGAGATAAAAGGATGAAGTAAATCCACTCAGGTAGTGTAGACACTCTGTTTTTGTGAATGATTCAGCATAAATTTGCACAACTAAGCTGGGCTTGGTGGCTCAGCCTGTAATCCCGCGCCTTTGGGAGGCTGAGGTGAGTGGATTGCCTGATCCTGTGGGTTCGAGACGCGCCTGGGCAGGCAAGACCTCATCTCTACAATAAATCAAAAAATTAGCCGGGCGTGGTAGCGCACGCCTGTAATTCTGGCTACTCGGAAGGCTGAGATGGAAGGATCATCGGAGCCCAGCAGGTGGAGGCTGTGGTGGTCGGGAGCAGCCACTGCACTCCACTCTGGGTGACAGAGTGAGACTCCAACTCAAAAAAAAAATTTGCATAACTTAGGCATGTAAGTTTTTCAGTGAGATATTTACTTGACACAGAATAAGTTGCATATACTGCCTAGATGGAAAACTTTCATCCTCTCATCTCAACCTCCCAAAGTGCCACTGTGTCCAGCAAATATAATAATTTAAAATGTCAATTTAATGACAAAGAAACCTGTTTTAGGCAGCAATCAGTCAACAGATATCTATCATGGCACATAATCTCTAAAAGTATATTTATTTACATCTCTATTATTATTATTTTTCGAGGCAAAGTCTCACTCCATCCAGGCTGTATAGCAATGACAAACCCACAGTCACTCCAGTGTCAACCTGCTAGGTCTTTAGGATGCCAGCCCTTCATTGTAATGTCCCTCCTAAATCAAGTCACAGCCTTTTTTTGTTCCAACTTCATCTCTTGACTTACTGACTATGAGGATTTAAGCTGGGGCTCAGGGGTCTAAGAGGCCACACTCATCTAGAGTGTTGGCTCCCTTCTGGTCTGTGGGAAGTCATCTCCTTCTTAAATGAATCTTTTCAGCCGGGCTCAGTGGCTCAGTCTGTAATCCCAGCCCTTTGGGAGGCTGAGGGGAGTGGATTGCCTGAGCCCGCAGGTTTGAGAACTGCCAGGGCAATTGGGGAGACCTCATGTCTACAGTAAAATGAAAAAAATCAAAAAATTAATTGGGTGTGGCACCACACACCTGTAGTTCCAGCTACTTGGAAGACTCAGGCGAAAGGATAACTGGAGCCCAGCAGGTTGAGGCTGCAGTGGCTGAGAGTGCCTCATTGCCCTCCAACTTGGGTGACAGATGGAGATTCTAACTCAAAATAAAAAAAGAATGTCCTGATGGGGGCAATGTGACCACAACATTCACACTGAGATTTTAATTAGTATTTAACTCATAGGTAATAAATACAAGAAGTATAAAGAAACCTGCTGCTTTCTGGAACATTTCAAAGATAGAATATCAAGCAATAACCTTAATTCTTTCAGGTGAAAGAGGCAGGATGGACCTTATGTTCTGATCTTTGAGACAGAAATATAGGGGGGCACCATTTAGTCTATGGAGAAATAAAGGACAAAGCACCTAGGTATGAAGGTCGTGGTCCAAATTTTTTTTTGATGAGTCAATTATTTTATTAGGTGTTCTTTTTAATGTTTTTTTACTTTTTAAAATTATTATAAAGATGCGAGATCGGGCTTAGTGGCTCAGCCTGTAATCCCAAAACTTTGGGAGGGTGAGGCGAGTAGATTACCTGAGCCCGTGGGTTCAAGACCCACCTGGACAATTTGGCGAGACTTCATCTCTATAATAAATCAAAAATTAGTCAGCTGTGGTAGCACAGGCCTGTAGTTCCAGCTACTTGGAAGGCTGAGGTGGAAGGATCACCAGAGCCCAGCAGGTGGAGGCTGCAGTGGCCAGGAGCGTGCCACTGCACTCTAGCCTGGGTAACAAAATGAGGCTTAAACTCAAAAAAAAAAAAGTTAAATAACTCTTTTTCTCTTTCACTCTTTGTGTGTTGCAAATCTTTGCATTACTTGGATCTGATTGCCGGTGTGCACCCATCCACATCTACCTATCCACCCTTACCCTCCATACCCCAACATTTTGGACCTGTTGATGCAAACTGCCAATGACCCTGATGACTTGTCCTGGGATCTTCCACTTGGATATTCCAAATCAGGCAACTATGGGGCTGTCATCCACCAGCACCTGCCCATGGCCTGGTTTTCACCTGCCCCTTCTCAAAGCTTTTCTCCCATTCCCACATCTTGATCTCAGTACCCTCTGTCCCGCTGGCCAAGACATAAAAACCCAAGATAGCAAACATAACCTAACAGGGGTCTTTAGGACATGTGACCTTCATTGTAATGTCCCTTCTAATTCAAGTCAGAGCCTGTTTTGGTTCCAACTTCATCTCTCGACTTATTGGCTGTCTGGCTATGAGGATTTAAACTGGGACTCAGGGGACTAAGAGGCCACACTCATCTAGGGGGGGGAAAGAAGGATGGAGAGGGGAGGGGAGGGTAGAAAGGGGGATATGGAAGGGTTG